>NW_019385278.1:356027-357213 GCF_000671375.1 Centruroides sculpturatus
AAAAAAAAAAAGGTCAACAGGTGTAGCAGTCCAACCGACTCGTGGACTGTCCGGACGGTAGCACTGTCATTTAGACGCCTATGCACTGATCGAAAATAAACATACATGCATACACTGTAATTTACTATGTGGAGAACACTCATTTTATCTGTAAAGTTGATTGCAACGAATTGTGCAACAAATGAACTTGCCAAGACAGACTATAAAAAATTAATTTTCTATGTAATATTCTTAATTGCAAAGAAGCCAAATCTGGCAATGTTGCTCAGAACTAACTGAAGCGCCACTTGTAATCGTCCAATGCGCCAAGTTTGGCGCATGCGCCACGTTTTGGCCACCCCTGCTCTACTGTATTAATCAAATAATATATTCTTAATATGAAGATAATAAAGTGATAGATTTATTATCTATTTAAAATAGCATTCTTGAAATTTAGGCATTTTTCCTTCAATAAAATTTTGATCGAGCGAATAATAGGTATCGATTGAGCTAGGACGGATGAAAATGTATAATTAATAGCAGACCCGAAGAGAGAGTAAAATAGCCGGAACTGTAACCCCGGGCCAAAATCTGAATACTAAAATTTTATGAAATGAAGTATAGAAAATAAATTAATATAACTTCAAGCGCGTAAAAAGAGATTAAAGAAATACGGTAAACCGAATATGTCACGACAGAAAAAGGATAGAGAAATCGGGAAGGTACTAGTTCCGGGAAACCAAATCGCTGTGTTCGGCATCGATTAAAAGCAGATGACGTACCGGCGGTAAAATTAAAACGACACGAGTGCTAAGAGGAAAATCGGCGTCAAAGACTAGTTCTATCAATCTTCTCTTTTGACCTTGAAAATCGACAAAGACAATTGCTTGAATCTGTCGTTGATTTTGCCGACTCCGCGCATCTGTGTTTTCATTTCGTCGCTTTCTGCCACGTGGGCACAAAGAGGATTTTTTTTTTCTGTGATCATGGGGGTTCGGCCAAGGGTCACAATGGGGGGAAGCCGAATAGTGAGGAACTGGGCCCGACATATCAGGAACGGACCAAATACGCATACTTCCTGGGATGGCTCACCAGGTTTCGATTCCAGGCATCAGTTTTAACCGTTTCGGCCGTCCGACCGCATCTTACATTAACGGCGTATCTTATAATATAATCGAGATGGGTTGATAATAATAATAATGATAAT
>NW_019385279.1:0-3701 GCF_000671375.1 Centruroides sculpturatus
TTCGACCAAATCACCATTACTAATATGGCGCGCTTCTCAGATTTCACATAACGATTGATTCACATCGATGATGGCGAAAAACAATCGATTGTTTTAAAATCATAACAGAACACTATAGCTCATATGCATTGAATACAGCAGGAGTGTACCATTAAATAAACGAGGGGTGGGAAACAGCGTGTACGAATCCTACTGCAAAACTGTAAGTGTATTGATGGTATCAAAGCTCGTGCATATATTAATAAGTAACAAAACATCGTTGTAATTTAAAGTGGATAAAATGATGTTTAAATCGACAAATGAGTGAAATAATAATCACAAATACGTTAAGTCCATCCATCGAAGCTCTGGTGTATCACGAAATCTTAAAAGATTGCAGAAAATAATAAAATAAATAAATGCTAAATTATTATTCTCTGTTAGTACGTTTATAATAATATCACATCTTCGATTTATTCTCGAGACAACATTTTTTACTCTAAATATAAATTTCTATCGATTATCTCGATTTATGCAATAATATTGATTTAATTTCACAATATTCAAGATGGAAGGCAACTGCCTCTATTGTCTTCTTCGCCCTACATTTTCGTTATCTATACCTTTCGGAGATATCCTTGTCGAACGATGTATCTGTCATCAGCTGACTCCAACACAATCTAAATTCGTATCAATTCATGCAAATTTCGTGCAATTGGTGATAATAAGCCACTCTCTAATGCTTTTTTCTCACCACTTTGCAACGGAAGACAACATTATCGCTTGCAGCCCAATTGTTAGAGATGAAAAGGTCAATTCTCATTATATGACAGGAATATTTTTTTGTATTTCTTGGGGTTCCGTTCTCGTAATTGAAAATGGCAGAAAACAGAAATTGCGCTTTAACATGAACATACCCGATTACGAAGGAGAAATAGAAAAAATACGATTTTACCAACGTATTGCAAATTATACTATCGGAATCGCTTACGCTTTCTTAATGTGTTTGATCACATTTATCAATTTTATCGTATTCAAAGAAGTTGAAAAGAATTCAAGCTATTCGAGGGCCTTCATCTGCTCTGTATTTTTACAAATTTCCGCTATTTATGAGTCTACACTATGGATGTGGTATGCGCCCGTAATCATACTAATTGGAGTAATCATAACCGACAGATTCAAAGCTTTATCAGTACAGCTACAGCAGGCGAAAATGCAATGGCCAAAGAAGAATATCGACCGTTTGATATCGAAACACGTCGATCTTTGCGATGTAATCGAAGATATTAATGAAAAATGGAATAAATATTTATTCGTTATATATGGGATTATCCTGTATCTTGTATCCTTCATGATTTACACATCAATATTTAGAACGGAAGTTTTTCATCTTCGTGTTATAATATGCATTCTTACGATTGTTCTAACCATGATAATATTTTTCTGCGTGTTTTCAATTTCACGCTGCGTTTCTTCGGTAATTACAAGTAACAACAAACATTTTTCATGAAATTTCTTTATTGTAATTTCTCGAAATCTATTTTCAGATCTATGATTCTTTTCAAGAAATCAGAAGAGTTGCTAGTGATTACCTTTCATTGCAAGATAGGATAAAGGTAGGACTATATAGATTACATTTATACTAAATAAATGATGGAAATTTTATTATATAGACTTTTTTACTGTACAGATTTTGAACTTCATGAAGAAATTTCAAGAAAATAAACTCGGATTCAGCTGTGGAGAATGCTTTGTAATGTCTAAAGACATACCAGTTAAGGTAAGAAAATTCTGAAAAAAAATATCAATTTTATTTTATTCACGTAATTTGTGGAAAGAAATTATAAACATTTAGTCAATTTAAAATATTTATGGTGTATTTTTTACTGTTCAAATAATTTTACTTTTCTTCTCAGGTATATGAAAATTGGTATACAATATTCAACATGCTGCTGCAAATACGAGATGTGATTTTAGGAACAACATCGTCATCTTGTACATCAACACCTATTTCGAAATCTTCAGGCAACTTCAGTAATAGTATATTGAAATGAATATTCGAAATTCTGAGAAACTGGAGTAATTCTTTATCTATGGTTTCATTAGTTTTAGACTGACATTGTCCAAATGCATATTCTGAAATTTGTAGTAATTAGCAATTCTAATTGCAGTTGTTTCTAAAATAGCAATATACGTACAATATATAATAGTAATATATAAAATAGTAATACGGTTGTTCGACTATAACAGATTATACTCTTTGGAGATATTTAATATCTCCGCAGAGACTGCGCTAAAGTTTTGATGCCCGGAGCAAGACATGCATTTGACACCCTCTTATACCCTACATAAAATGAAAAATTTTTGTTCTGAAATGCCTTTCCAATTAAAAGTGTAATTACTTTTTCCGTCAATTAATATTCAACTCCCGAAGTGTTATATAGATAAAAATTTTATAATATTGAAAACAATAGCCTGAAAATTTTGTATAAATTTATTAAAATTTTCCACCCTAGGCAAATGTCCAATTTGCTCATACAGTAGCACCAGCCTGTATTTCTACAAAAATACACTCATTTTCTCATGGTTTTAAAATCTCTTACAACTTAGTGATGCTTTTGCACGTTTCAATGTCTATATACTTCTTTAGTTTCTTTCTCTTCTTTTTAATATTAGTAGTTGGTCGTGAGTTCGCACCTGAACATGCTGGTCACATTGAGTTTTCCGGGTTTTCTTTAGGTTTCTACAACCTATATAAGGCCAATTTTTCACACATGCCCTCCCAGCAGGACCCTTTGGCAGATCGTCCATTTGTTGCGTTGTGTTATCACGTCATTTTACTCTCATTAACACGGGAATGTAGTATTTTGCAAGTGTAGAATTATTGGCATTTTTAAGGCAAATATGCACTACCAATTTATATATTCTATATATATCATACTCATCTATAATAGCTATAATTGATATACGTATATCAATTATAGCATTTACAGACGAGTACGATGTTGCATGCATTTAGTTTTGTGCAAAAGTTGAGAATATAACTCAGAGAATTATTGTATATTTTTAAAAATCACAAATAAAACTGTATTAGAAGTCTTTGACTTTTTCTATTGGAATATACGAGCGATGTATAAATTATTGTATTTCCAATTGATATTTCCGTGAAATAAATAAATACAGTATTTTAGTACAAAAATAAAATAAAAAAGTCCACACTTAGAGGAAATGACAAAGTTTGCATTGTTCCGAAAGTTTCCGTTATTAGAGCTAGGCAATTGAAGAGCTAGGTAAAGTCCCTTTATCTAGTGGGGAGGAATGACGTAAATCTGTCTGTTTTTCTTAAAACTCGGATAACATTTCTGTAGTTCAACCGAAATTCATCAAACTGTAAAATATCAAGCAACTGTGTGGCTTTATATTCCAAGAAACAGCATCCAAAAACAGCAGCGGCCTTATCCATTGAGAGGCTTTGGGCGGCAGATCTTTGCGAGGCCCTTGTCCTTTGTGCAAAATATGTGAATTGAAATAGTTGGCACTTATTAATATTAATATATACTGTACTATAAATTAAATCTATTTTATTGTTATAACTAATAGCCAAGGATAAAATAAAAAGTTTTAAATATCAACTTTTTTCTACTTGGTTGTTGCGCGAGGCCCCTCCAAGAGCGAGGCCCCGGGCGATTGCCCTGCTCGCCACCCCCTAAGGCCGCCACTGC
>NW_019385279.1:10603-26218 GCF_000671375.1 Centruroides sculpturatus
CACATGGGCACACTTGGCAACGAGAGGGCAGATTCTCTTGCCAAGGAGGCCTCTACCAATCAAGACCTTCCTTATTCATATAATAAACTGAATAATAAAACAGTCAAAAGTCTGCTCTGGCAGAATCTTTTAATGGAATGGCAGATGGATTGGAATAGTTACACAACCATAACTTCAAAACTTATTAATAATATTAAGGAATTTTTAAAAAATAAATGGTATTCACCCAGCCATAAACTTACTCAGATGCTATCCAACCATGGTGCTTTTCACTCTTACTTGAGTAGATTCAAATACCCTCACGACCCTAATTGTACTGTCTGTGGTACACCGGATGGAAATTTGCACTACATAATAGACTGTCCAATGATGGAATTGGAAAGATTTTCTCTCAAGATTATCCTGGAGGCACACGATGTGAACTGGCCTCCTCAAAATCTGGACTGCATTTTTGAGCATAAGGACTCATACGATGCCTTCATTCACCTAACTGACATGTACTTCAGAAGAACCACAGTCCCTTTCTACTGATGGACGTCTCTTCTTTATTTTGTAATCCAATCCTAAATTTGTACATACGCGTTTTCTTGTTCAGGTGCAGGTAGCACCTTTGCATGCCTCGAACTGTGGTATGCCTCTTGTATATTCCAATTGTTTATTTTATTGTATTCCTCATTACATTGTATTTTCAACCTTATTTCTGATCCCACCCGGTTATGTTTCACGGCACTGGGATGTACTATGTATATTTTTATTTTAATAAATAACTGAATTGAACTGAACTGTCTCTCTCTCTCTCTGACATATCCCCCTTAGAGAGGTTTCTCTCGTTCTTTAGTTTAGGATAGAACGTAGACGCGGCATATATAAGACGAATCAGTGTCGCGAGATTAGGTTAGATTTTTGATTATTTCTATTGGTGTCATTTTTTGAATTTTTCTTCTGATATGTAAACTTTATAGGTGTCTATTAAATATGTTATTTTTATTTAACCTGTGTAATTATTCGGGATCCTGTCGACTTACTCACGGACCTCTCCACTGATATTTTTAAAGCCTATAAAGCCATATTTGACAAGAGCCGGTAAGTGGGGAGAAGCTCGTCGCTCTATTACCCCTTCGGTTCTCACACTTAAAACATTTGTGCATATATTAGCAGAATAATAATGTAAAATTAATTTTTCTTATACAGTACAATACAATACAGTACTAAATTCACTAAAGTATAATAAATGCTAGCACATAAATCTTTTATATTGGTAAGTTTTAATTCAAAATGACCATGGTCGTCTATTATATTCGAGTTTCATTTTGCCCAATTAGCATTTGCCCACGACCTTCGATTACCGGAGTTCTACTGTAATTGTTATGAGGGATATTTTTTAAATAAGGTCCGTTTGTGAATGAGAGTGAGAATGACGCGATTGCAGCAGTATGCATGAGCATCTGCTTTCAGCATGCTTTGCGCTTGTATAGATTCCATTTGCAGCCGTATCGTCTGTCTGTGTGCTGAACTGTAGAAGTTTATAATGTTTAAGAAAATTGAGTCGCCCGTCGACTGTAAGATGGATCTGTTATTCGATTTCAGCACGAAAGATCATGGTAACTGTCTTTTGAGAGAGGAAAGGGTCTTTGTTAGTAGATTTTATTCCAAGAGGCACAATAATCAATTCTGATGCTTATTGTGACCTTGAGAAAACTCTGCCATGCCATACAAGTCAAGCGGCGTGGCCTAATGTCTTCTGGTGGCAGGCGGCAGATTTTTTTGAAGTCGGAATTTAAAAAGTTTTGAGCGGTATGACAAATGTTTAAACAAAAATGAAAATTATGTAGAAAAGTAGATAAAAGTATGTAGAATATGGAAAAAAATATATTTCAATGATAATTACGATGTTATGTTCTTTCTGAAACTCATAAAGCATATGTCCAATATGCTTTTTATTCAAAGACATTTCGACTTGATTTTATTCAAACAAAATGTGAAGTAAAAATTTTAAAACACCCTTCTAAACAAAGAATACAATTTCACATTAGCAATAAAGTGTTAATTAAATTTCACAACTGTCATAATTAAATCACACATCTATGTTAAGCAACGACAGCACTAAACTTTCTGTTCATTTTGATATCAGAAAACTATACTTTGAGAAAAGGTAGCGTTGTAAATTGGAAGTGTGCAGTTTACAAAATACACAAAAATGCAGTAGTTATGTTTCCTTCGCTTCATACTAAAATTTTCGAGGGAATTACTTCCGGTAAAACAGAAAACTTAATACCATTGAGAGAAAAATTCCTTTCCTTTCTTAAATATAAAAAAGTACGACTGGATAAGAAATGCATTTGGCAGAATTGATACATCGAGTTGTGAATTTTAGTTAAAAGAAGAACAATTAGATACCTTGCGAGTGGTTCATAGTTTAACCACTTTATTCCCAATCAATTTTTAACTTTAATGTAATTAAACATAAAAAATACTTAAAACTGAAAAACACGAAAGAAATGCGTTAATTTTGAAGAGAAAGCTTCAAAGTTTATTTTCCATTGTCTTCCTTTTCCACGAAATCTGACGCAGATGAGTAATTGTGTTTACAGCTGGATGACCTTGAGAACAGCTGGTATCGTCTTTCGCGGAACATTGTCATAAAATTTACAGGAGAAGAAGGGTTTAAAATAAGGTGAATACTGTTAGAAGTCCGTGTTTATCAACAACTCCTGAACGATAGTGCTCGCAAGAAGAGTGCGAGATCTCGTCCCGTTTTTTAAAGATTGATATCCCCGTTTTTTTAGTTAGTTTCGTTTTCGTTTTCTTACTTGTTGTGTGCAGTAAACTGCTTTGTGATTTATGTCCTTAATAATAACTTTAATAAAAATTTTGAAGACATTGCTTGGTGGTATGTATAATTTGTCATCCTATCCTGCGCTGTGAACAAACGAATTATCATTGGCTTATCGTTAAAAGTTAAATGATAAANTGAAATAGTTGGCACTTATTAATATTAATATATACTGTACTATAAATTAAATCTATTTTATTGTTATAACTAATAGCCAAGGATAAAATAAAAAGTTTTAAATATCAACTTTTTTCTACTTGGTTGTTGCGCGAGGCCCCTCCAAGAGCGAGGCCCCGGGCGATTGCCCTGCTCGCCACCCCCTAAGGCCGCCACTGTCCAAAAATATCAAAATACTTTTTGTTATTAAGCATCAAAGAGGAGAAAGTTGACGCTTTTGTTTTTTGAATATAGCGTTTCCCAGATTTAATTATATACAGTATTTCAAAATGTAATTTATGAACATGCCAGGAATCTTCTGAGCATTCTGACACCAAATTCATCAAAAGATAACGTGGAAATTTGTTTTGAAAATTCGAACAAGAAAGTGCAAATGTTATCACAGTAGCTTGAGCTATGCCCAGGGAACAACACATTTTTACACAGTGCAAATTATTTAGTACATTAACGTTTTCGACTGACTTTACTAAGGAACACCACGTCAAGTCTGAAATGTTGGTTTATTTACAGATAAATGTTGATCTCGAAACAATTGAGAAAGAGATAAGCTTGCATTTTCTGATAAATCAAAAACAAAGATTAGCGACACGATGAATGAATAAGACAATACAATACAAAGAAAATTACGTTATGACTAATGACGAATATTTCCTTATTTCCCACCAGAGATATTATCTACACTCTACATGTAGGAAAGTAACGGTACTTAAGTTTATACAATGAAAAGAAAAATGTTTACTGTATATGGACATTATAGCACTAAGCTACTGGCTATATTATTTTTAATGGGTATATCCCCTCATAGCTCGTTTTAGCTAAGGCTCTGCTGGTCTCTGTACCAAGAAAATGGATGATGCTGACTTAAAACGATAATTTTATGTATTACAAAATAATTTGTTTCTGTTACCTTTGTAGTGCCTCGCGACTAGAAATATAATTCTGTGTATAAGGTAGTTCCATGTCCTGGCTGTGATTGGCTGCGCGAAATGCCACTTGGGTAGACGAAGCACCTGGATGGAGGGAGGATATAAAGTGGGCATGTCCTCGTGGAGGAGGGATCTTTGTTTTTTTTTTTTTTTTTTTTTTTTGTCTTGGGTTGTTTGACGTCGTCCTGAGATTAGGAGCGGTGATACGACCAGGTGAAGATTTTGATAAAGAAAAAAAATGAAAGTTCCGAGAATAGGAAGAAAGAAAAGAAGGACCACTTATAGGAACAAAAGGATCGTAATTTGTAAAGAGGTACGATAGAAAATACGGCAACTGTATGTATCATCCTGTGACTAATTGTATAGTTTTGTCTTCTATCTTTCATGGTAGATTAGTCTGTCATCACGGGTAAGATATATTGTGAATTAAATTAATTGTGTCGGTCCGAATTGGTGTGTTTTTATTGTGAAGTCCTCAGTGCAATTCCTTATCTTTATACTAAGATATACTTTGGTATATCATAGACAATACACCTTTTGTCATTTGACTCCAATGTGAAATAAATCATCCACATTAAAACGTTACCACAATAATACATTTTTTATTCCTGTACAATATTCAAAATTTGGCAGAATAAGAGCACCATAAGTAATCGGGTGAATAATACATAATCAGAGTATGTTGATCTTGTGTCATTCACTCGATTACTTTGTGGTACTCTTATTCTCCAAACTTTTGCATCTTGTGCAGGAAAACTATAATTATATCTAATTTGCAGAGAAAATTTATTGTTATTATGTGAGAATTCTGGACTCCCGTGTAAATTTTCACAAGTCGGTAATTTTTATTTTTATCATTATTTTCCTTTCCCCATAGAAGTAAAGGCTAGACCTTTTGACCTATAAGTATACTGCGTCACTTCAAAAGGTGACCTAAACGTCTTTGGTAGTTCTCTCCTTACAACAGGGGATTATTCAGTTTCACCTTCGTTACAATGTACAAATTAGTAGCCAATTAGCAAGAATTTCCCCCTGTTACATGATAGAGAGTAATCAAAAATGACTCACTATCATCACCCAGGTGGCCTGCAGATGTTCCGAACTTAGCCACCTGCAGCAATTAATTCAAGAAATTTGACAGCTGTGGTGACACTTTCCCATCATAAGTAACGGGTAGAAAACGCAATAAATCAAAGGAACCGTTCGATGGCTGACAAGTAAAGTAAACAACGCGTGACACAAATCAAGAGTTACATGCGATTGCATCAGATTTTTCCCCTGACGATTCCCCCCGGACGTGTATAAAAAGGGATCGCACTTGCACCTCTGGGCGGACAGCCGAAGACAGCCAGGGCAGACATAGTTAAGAACCGCCGATCCCAGAATGTTCAACCAATGCCTAATACGACGACCAATCCCTAATACGAGGGAGAGCGGCAACCCGTGAGTCCATCAAATAGCAAATGTCGACGACCTCCCATACTACAAGACCTCCCATGAGGTAAACCCTTGACCAAATTTTGTCTGTCTCTCTCTCTGATAGCGGGTCTTACCTCGATTTTGCATGGCGGTGTGGCTGTGTGTGGATCGGGCTCCTAAATAGTTCGCGTTTTCCGTAGTTTTTTTTGTTTTGAGTGCGGTTTTTTGTGCTAATTAGGTTAGTACTCATCGAGTTACGTCTGTTGACGTTTGAATTTTCGTCGTGGACCCATTTTTTGATCATTTATTAACAAAAGAAATCCTGTTTTTTCGGACCGCTTTTCCGGACATTCTCCGGCCGGTTATCCGGAACTGGTGAAGTAGTTGGACTCTCATCGTGGAGAGGTGAGTACACTTTCCGACTTTGGTCACTTTTGGACCATTAGTTTTTTGGCAAATTGGCCTTTTGACCTGGACACTTGAAGGCCCGCATCAGACCCTCTGTTCGGCGCACACAGTTTCTTTTCGGGCTGTCCGGAGAAGAGCTTGGATACTGTGTTTCTTCAAAATTTGGTTCAGATCCAACAACGTTTGACCGAATTGGAGCAATTTTAAGATTTCAACACTTTCTCCACTGTACGGATCAACGAACTCACTATCAACGGTTTTTATAACGGTCAACTCTGACGTTTGGTGACGTCAACTGTTTACAGTTCGTCGTGCTTCTGTGTTTTTGACTGGAATTCGAAGTGAACAGTGAACTCACAGATGAAGATTGGCTCCTGTTTCTGCAGCTTTACTGTTTTATCATTGTCACTCGATTAGCATCTGTCTATGTACTTAGATTTAATTTAGAATTAAGTTAGTCTTATCTATCTTTTCACCTCTGCAATTTTAGGTGTTGACCTGACTTTGCAGAGACCTTTTGGAACTTCGGTTCCCTCTGACACTACCCTCTTCAGCTTTGGGACTAGGCCACAACAGAAACACGGGGATTGAGATTGCACAGTTTTATTTTCTGGATGCTCTCCTACTTTTCTTCAGCTTTAGTTTAAAGTGCATATTTATCCTGGTGTGCTCTTAGTGTTTCTACTGTCTACGTTTGAAATTCGTCAAGATGGAAAAAACCGTTATAGACTCTTTTTAAAAGGAAGCATACAGAATAGTAGATGAAACTAAAGGTTATAGAGCAGAGAGCTCAAAGAAACGCATGAGCTCGGCTCAGAACATCAAGTTTGTAGTGGGCCAGATGCAGAGGATTAGTGACCTAGCGGTCAAAAGCATTAAGGAAAATAGCAAACAGGTGGAGATAGAAAGTCAAGATGCCTCTATGCAGCAGAAGGCCTCCCCGTGCACCTCTAAAGGGGCACAGAGATGGAAAGGATCACTCTCTCAAAACAATGACATCTTGTTTACGGGAGCTACACCACTAATACCAGTTCTGCACCCCCCACGGACGGTATCCAGAACCAACAATAAATTGGAGGGACTCTGTGAGAAGCTTGAAACATTGCTAGGGGGAAAACTTTCACCAGCTATTGACAGACTTTATGAGGAGTTTTCTTCCAATCGGCTTAAAGATTTAACAACAAAACTTGAAAATCTATCTGACACTGCAAATCACAAGAAATTGGAACAAAGGCTCCAAGAAATGGATATCAAACTTGATAAGATTGCCAACATTAACCAACAGGTGGGAAACAATGTTGATCACCTCTTGGACAGGCTAGATCTTGAACTTCCGATGACTCAAATGGAGGGAATAAATGAAAAACTTGGAAAACTTTTTGACGACGGACCAATTGAAGAAATCTTGAAAAATCAGAGATGTATAAATAAACAAATAGAACAACTAAGTACCCATTCTCCTCCTAGCAGCACGCAACATTCATATAGTGCTGTCCTCCAGTCTAGAAGCTGTATTGATGCTGCAAAGGCGCCCAGAATTACAAAAAACAAAACAGGAGTCTTGCTCCTATACAACAAAGAAAACAACTGCAATAAGCTTAGGAGGACCATTCATGAGAATATCAAACCGTCTTGCCTTAAGATAGGAATTGATAACATAAGAAATATCAGTGGGGGCGGCTTGGCTATCGAAACAAAGAACCAACAGGATGCTGACAGACTACAGGAATACATCTCAAAAGAAATCCCACAGATTGAAGTTAGAAAACCGAAGAAACGTCTTTCCCACGTTGTCATATACTCAGTGTCAAAGAGTATTCCAAGGGAGGAACTTCCGGGCATTATTTACAGTCAAAACGCTTGCATTTATGGG
This sequence comes from Centruroides sculpturatus, assembly GCF_000671375.1. Taxonomy (NCBI): domain Eukaryota; kingdom Metazoa; phylum Arthropoda; class Arachnida; order Scorpiones; family Buthidae; genus Centruroides; species Centruroides sculpturatus. Next base: position 18,240 of record NW_019385279.1, read on the forward strand.
AACTGCACTGAGGAAGAATTCTACGAGGCATTTAAGATAAAATTTGGCATGGGAAAGAGAGACATAAATTACACAAACTGGGTTGTCCAGGTTACACCAAGTCTGCGCAAGAGTTTGCTGATCATGGGGAAAATCTCAATTGAATGGTCCAGGTGCAAAGTATCGGACTTTTGTCCGGTACTCCAGTGCTACAGGTGTTGCAGATTTGGGCATTTTGCCAAATCCTGTAGTCAGGAATCACCAACATGTAGCCACTGTGCGGGCCAGCACTATTTCAAGAACTGCGATTGTAAAGACAAACCTCCAGTGTGCTGCAATTGTACGCATGACAAAGTAATAAACTTTCATCATAATGCCAGAGATAAATCCTGCCAAGCACACATCAGAATTAAAACAAATATAATTAACAGAACCGAATATGGAACTGCACAATAATTCAGAAATCCGTTTTATGCAATATAATACTGGCAGAAGCATTGCCGCAACATCTATCCTTACTTCTAAAATGAACAACTTTGATTTTATTATTGGTCAGGAGCCATACACTATTCATAATCGCCCAGCTTGTTTACCGTCTACTTCAATTGCTCTCACTGGAACCTTGGACTACCCGTGGGCTGTTAACATACTTCCCAACAATGATCTGTCTCTCCTTCACCATCAAAATATCAGTTCCCAATACATTTGCTGTACGGAACTCATCATTGACTGCAGTAGATATATTATTATAAACTTCTACTGTCCCAAAGACATTGATTGTGATGAAATTTTTGCAAATATCCAGAACTGTATTAACAAATTCCCCTACGCCTATTACGTTTTAGCTGGGGACACTAATTCCCACTCCCCAACCTAGGGAGGAGAGCAATTGGATCATCGAGGACGTCAATGGGAGGAATTCCTAGCTCAAAATGATCTCTTGGTGATGAACGATCCAACATCCCCTCCTACGTTTATCTCCAGTCGCGGGCACAGCTGGATAGACATTACAGCTTGCTCCATTGGATGTGCCCCTGGGATTTCTGGTTGGAAAGTTTTCAATGACTCATTAGACGACCACGCAATCATAACATTCAACATTGGTGTCAGCACTGATAATCACAGACAACCTAGACTAAAATTCAATCTCAAACATGCAGATTGGAGCAGTCTGACTATCTTCCTACATGACAATCTTGTTCATTGTTACCACAGGGACCCGCATATTACTAGGGAAAATATTGAAAGGAATATCCAAACTATCAACACGGCTTGTAACTTATATATCCCTAAATACAAAAATAAGCGTAGACCAGTCCCTTGGTGGACAGAAGATCTGAAAAGTCATCGCCTCACCGTGATCAGATTAAGAAAAAGGTTTCAAAGGTGCCATAGGGAACCGCAAAGAACAAATGCTAAACAACAATTCCTAGTGCAACTGCGCACATACAAAATGGAAATCAGAAGGGCTAAACAGAAATCGTGGAAAAAGTTTTGTGCTGCAGCCGCTAAGAGCCCTTGGGGGTTTATTACTCGGTACTGTACTGAGAAAATAAAAAAACGACAAATACTGTACTCCTCAACTGCTGGGCAGGACTTTTTCCAAGCTGCCAATGAAAAAATGAGTCAATTCTGTTTACAAGACAATACACAGGAGGACACAGATTTCCACCAATGGGTACGGAATCAAGTTAACAGTGAAATCAATACGTTGAACACCCCGGATTTTCAAATACACGAGACTAATCGCGCTTTTTCCAACATGAACAATAAAAAAGCCCCTGGATGCGATGATGTCTCACCAGAATTGGCTAAACAACTCTGGAACATCGTTCCTACCCATCTCTTAGAAATGTTTAATGCATGTCTCCACCATGGAATCTTTCCTCGAACGTGGAAGCACGCCAGGGTTGTGCCGGTTCCCAAACCCGGTAAAACAGGAGACTGTAGACCTATTTCACTGCTGCCAGTTCTTGGCAAAGTACTTGAGAGACTGATCACTAATAGGCTCTTCTGGCACATGGAAAGGCACCAACATCTTCATGAACAACAATTTGGCTTCAGGCCACAACATTCTGCCGAAGATGCCATTGAAAAAGTTATTCAAAGAACTAAAAACCTTCTTGAGGAATATAGATATGTGATGGCCATTAGTGTTGACATTGAAAAGGCCTTTGACAGCGCTTGGTGGCCTATGATTTTACTCTGTCCACGAGAAAGAAATTGCCCGTCTAACATATATGGTATAATCAAGGACTATCTAAGTGAAAGAACTGCTGAGCTAATTTGTGGGGCACATAAGGTTCACAGGGATGTGGTCCGGGGCTGTCCACAAGGCTCTGTTTGCGGCCCTCTTCTGTGGATTGTCCTTTTTGATGATTTTATGAAACAAAATTTCGGTCAGCACGAAATTATAGCATACGCTGACGATGTGATTGTACTGTTCGGTGGTAGGTCGAGACGGGACTTAGAGCATAATGGGAACAAAATACTCGAAAACATTCTTAAATGGGGCAAAAGGTTTAAGCTAAACTTCAAAGCCAGTAAAACAAAGTGCATAGTATTTAACAAACCGGGTCAACAAAATTTCTATTTAAGAGTCCCAACTATCAAGATGGAAGGGCAAACTGTTCACGTCGATAAATCCATCAAGTACCTTGGTGTGATCCTAGATTACCGACTCCTTTGGAATCCTCATGCTGAATATATTAATGACAGAATTGGTAAGATCTTTAATGCCTTTTCGAGCATCGCTCGTAATCGTTGGGGCCTAGCTGTGGAAGCCCAGGAGGCGATTTATAACCAGATTTTCTTACCAATCTGTACCTATGCATGTGGCAGTTGGGACCATGACATTAATAAGGCTCACATTAAGAGAAAATTCATCGCTGCCCAGAGGAGAGCCCTTATACAGATTACAAAGGCGTATCGCACAATCCCGAATACCAGTAACCAGGTTTTGGCGAAAAAAGCACCAATTGACAAAGTAATCACTCTTTTCACTAGGATGTGGCAAATTAAATGGGGCAAAGACGTCCTTATTGGTGACATTTGCATCAGTTATGACGACATTGAACATAAAGTTAAGTTTGCAAATACTAGACACCCGGCAACTGAAAATAAAATCTACTTCGACAACCCTGTCCAGACCAAAATCCAAATCTACACGGATGGATCAAAGGCAGATGGAAATGTGGGGTGCAGCTTTGTTGCTTATGGTGACGAACAAGAAATTGACATAGGCCAATTCCGACTTGGCAGCAACTGTACAGTTTTTCAGGCAGAGCTCTTTGCCATAAGTAAAGCAGTTGACTGGGTTAATTGTCATTACAATAATGAAAGCATAAATATCATCTCTGACAGTGCTTCTACACTGGCCCTTCTAAAGACCAAAACCTATAACCCCATTGCAGTTGCTATTCAGGATGCAATCAACACTTCAAATTGTGAATTTTATTTAAACTGGACAAGGGCGCACATGGGCACACTTGGCAACGAGAGGGCAGATTCTCTTGCCAAGGAGGCCTCTACCAATCAAGACCTTCCTTATTCATATAATAAACTGAATAATAAAACAGTCAAAAGTCTGCTCTGGCAGAATCTTTTAATGGAATGGCAGATGGATTGGAATAGTTACACAACCATAACTTCAAAACTTATTAATAATATTAAGGAATTTCTAAAAAATAAATGGTATTCACCCAGCCATAAACTTACTCAGATGCTATCCAACCATGGTGCTTTTCACTCTTACTTGAGTAGATTCAAATACCCTCACGACCCTAATTGTACTGTCTGTGGTACACCGGATGGAAATTTGCACTACATAATAGACTGTCCAATGATGGAATTGGAAAGATTTTCTCTCAAGATTATCCTGGAGGCACACGATGTGAACTGGCCTCCTCAAAATCTGGACTGCATTTTTGAGCATAAGGACTCATACGATGCCTTCATTCACCTAACTGACATGTACTTCAGAAGAACCACAGTCCCTTTCTACTGATGGACGTCTCTTCTTTATTTTGTAATCCAATCCTAAATTTGTACATACGCGTTTTCTTGTTCAGGTGCAGGTAGCACCTTTGCATGCCTCGAACTGTGGTATGCCTCTTGTATATTCCAATTGTTTATTTTATTGTATTCCTCATTACATTGTATTTTCAACCTTATTTCTGATCCCACCCGGTTATGTTTCACGGCACTGGGATGTACTATGTATATTTTTATTTTAATAAATAACTGAATTGAACTGAACTGTCTCTCTCTCTCTCTGACATATCCCCCTTAGAGAGGTTTCTCTCGTTCTTTAGTTTAGGATAGAACGTAGACGCGGCATATATAAGACGAATCAGTGTCGCGAGATTAGGTTAGATTTTTGATTATTTCTATTGGTATCATTTTTTGAATTTTTCTTCTGATATGTAAACTTTATAGGTGTCTATTAAATATGTTATTTTTATTTAACCTGTGTAATTATTCGGGATCCTGTCGACTTACTCACGGACCTCTCCACTGATATTTTTAAAGCCTATAAAGCCATATTTGACAAGAGCCGGTAAGTGGGGAGAAGCTCGTCGCTCTATTACCCCCTCGGTTCTCACACTTAAAACATTTGTGCATATATTAGCAGAATAATAATGTAAAATTAATTTTTCTTATACAGTACAATACAATACAGTACTAAATTCACTAAAGTATAATAAATGCTAGCACATAAATCTTTTATATTGGTAAGTTTTAATTCAAAATGACCATGGTCGTCTATTATATTCGAGTTTCATTTTGCCCAATTAGCATTTGCCCACGACCTTCGATTACCGGAGTTCTACTGTAATTGTTATGAGGGATATTTTTTAAATAAGGTCCGTTTGTGAATGAGAGTGAGAATGACGCGATTGCAGCAGTATGCATGAGCATCTGCTTTCAGCATGCTTTGCGCTTGTATAGATTCCATTTGCAGCCGTATCGTCTGTCTGTGTGCTGAACTGTAGAAGTTTATAATGTTTAAGAAAATTGAGTCGCCCGTCGACTGTAAGATGGATCTGTTATTCGATTTCAGCACGAAAGATCATGGTAACTGTCTTTTGAGAGAGGAAAGGGTCTTTGTTAGTAGATTTTATTCCAAGAGGCACAATAATCAATTCTGATGCTTATTGTGACCTTGAGAAAACTCTGCCATGCCATACAAGTCAAGCGGCGTGGCCTAATGTCTTCTGGTGGCAGGCGGCAGATTTTTTTGAAGTCGGAATTTAAAAAGTTTTGAGCGGTATGACAAATGTTTAAACAAAAATGAAAATTATGTAGAAAAGTAGATAAAAGTATGTAGAATATGGAAAAAAATATATTTCAATGATAATTACGATGTTATGTTCTTTCTGAAACTCATAAAGCATATGTCCAATATGCTTTTTATTCAAAGACATTTCGACTTGATTTTATTCAAACAAAATGTGAAGTAAAAATTTTAAAACACCCTTCTAAACAAAGAATACAATTTCACATTAGCAATAAAGTGTTAATTAAATTTCACAACTGTCATAATTAAATCACACATCTATGTTAAGCAACGACAGCACTAAACTTTCTGTTCATTTTGATATCAGAAAACTATACTTTGAGAAAAGGTAGCGTTGTAAATTGGAAGTGTGCAGTTTACAAAATACACAAAAATGCAGTAGTTATGTTTCCTTCGCTTCATACTAAAATTTTCGAGGGAATTACTTCCGGTAAAACAGAAAACTTAATACCATTGAGAGAAAAATTCCTTTCCTTTCTTAAATATAAAAAAGTACGACTGGATAAGAAATGCATTTGGCAGAATTGATACATCGAGTTGTGAATTTTAGTTAAAAGAAGAACAATTAGATACCTTGCGAGTGGTTCATAGTTTAACCACTTTATTCCCAATCAATTTTTAACTTTAATGTAATTAAACATAAAAAATACTTAAAACTGAAAAACACGAAAGAAATGCGTTAATTTTGAAAAGAAAGCTTCAAAGTTTATTTTCCATTGTCTTCCTTTTCCACGAAATCTGACGCTGATGAGTAATTGTGTTTACAGCTGGATGACCTTGAGAACAGCTGGTATCGTCTTTCGCGGAACATTCTCATAAAATTTACAGGAGAAGAAGGGTTTAAAATAAGGTGAATACTGTTAGAAGTCCGTGTTTATCAACAACTCCTGAACGATAGTGCTCGCAAGAAGAGTGCGAGATCTCGTCCTGTTTTTTAAAGATTGATATCCCCGTTTTTTTAGTTAGTTTCGTTTTCGTTTTCTTACTTGTTGTGTGCAGTAAACTGCTTTGTGATTTATGTCCTTAATAATAACTTTAATAAAAATTTTGAAGACATTGCTTGGTGGTATGTATAATTTGTCATCCTATCCTGCGCTGTGAACAAACGAATTATCATTGGCTTATCGTTAAAAGTTAAATGATAAAAGACCTTAACCCTAACATTGATTATGAGACTGACATCGCTGATAAGGATGTAAAATGCATGTCTCAATAAGCTATGACGTCCTTTAATAAGTCATAAGCAAAATAGAAGTTATCATTGCGAACGAGTTAGTGATTACCGAAAAAGGCGTTTCGACTATCGTCGTTCTGACGTTATACCGCCATCTTGGAATTATTTTTTCTCTTCGCAAAAGTAAACCGTCACATGGCATAGGTGAAGGATGTATAAAGGTCAGAACACTTCATGAAAATGAAGAAGAAATTCTCTTAGAAAATGTACTTTATGTTCCAGAGTTAGATGAAAATTTACTCTCAGTAAAAGTCATAACTGATAGAGGCTGCTTAGTTAAATTTGAAAATAATGTATGCACCATAGAGAAAGATGATGAGTTAATTGCTACAGGCATTGCCACAGATAGTATTTACAAGTTAATTGCTACAACAAATAAGCAAGAGCGAGTAAACAGTGCTCAATTAATGCAAAATTGTACAAATAAAAATTGCATACTTAAATGGCACCAAAAAGACTAGGTCACAGAAATTATGACACAATGAAACAAATGGAAAGAGAAAATTTAGTAGAGGGAATAAAATTGCATAATTGTAAACATGATTTACAATGTCCAATATGCATTAAAGCAAAGCTCACTGAATTTCCATATTCAAAGAAGTATACTTACAGAGCTAAAGAGCCATTGGAATTGGTCCATAGTGACATATGTGGTCCAATGCAAGTAAATAGTATAGGAGGAAAGAGATACTTCTTTACATTTGTAGATGACTTTTCTAGATTTACTATGGTATATCTAATTGAAAGCAAAGATGAAGTTCTTACAAAACTGAAAGAATTTGTAGCTTCTACTACAAATAAATTTAGAAGAAAAATCAACACACTAAGATCAGATAACGGTGGTGAATACTGTAATAAAAATGTTGAAGAATATTTAACAAAACAAGGAATCACTCATCAAACTACAATACCTTATTCTCCTGCACAAAATGGTGTTGCAGAAAGAAAGAACAGATCTCTCATAGAAATGGCACGAGCTATGATAATAAATGCAAATCTTGAAAAATCCTTTTGGGGAGAAGCAGTAATAACTGCAAATTATTTGCAGAACAGATTACCTACTAAAATAATAAATAAAACACCATATGAGTTGTGGAACAAAAGAAAGCCCAACCTAAACCATCTTAAAGTTTTTGGATGTAAAGCATATGCCTACATAAATAAGCATAAAAGAAGAAAATTAGATGAAAAAGCCATTGAAGGTATATTTGTAGGGTATGATATGAGAAGTAAGGGATACAGGATTTACACAGGTGATAGAAATGTAATAATAAGCAGATCAGTAAAATTCCTAGAAATGAATACAGGAAAAGAAAATAAAGGAAAACATAAACTATGGAATACTAAAGATGCCTTCCAATTTTTCCATGTTAATGAAAGTTTTCCAGAAGAGCAAGACTCAGAAGAAGAAACAGAGTCTGTAGAAATGCAAACAGAAGAAGAAACAGAATCAGAAATTCCACTAAG
>NW_019385279.1:28180-40631 GCF_000671375.1 Centruroides sculpturatus
CCTCTTCTGTGGATTGTCCTTTTTGATGATTTTATGAAACAAAATTTCGGTCAGCACGAAATTATAGCATACGCTGACGATGTGATTGTACTGTTCGGTGGTAGGTCGAGACGGGACTTAGAGCATAATGGGAACAAAATACTCGAAAACATTCTTAAATGGGGCAAAAGGTTTAAGCTAAACTTCAAAGCCAGTAAAACAAAGTGCATAGTATTTAACAAACCGGGTCAACAAAATCTCTATTTAAGAGTCCCAACTATCAAGATGGAAGGGCAAACTGTTCACGTCGATAAATCCATCAAGTACCTTGGTGTGATCCTAGATTACCGACTCCTTTGGAATCCTCATGCTGAATATATTAATGACAGAATTGGTAAGATCTTTAATGCCTTTTCGAGCATCGCTCGTAATCGTTCGGGCCTAGCTGTGGAAGCCCAGGAGGCGATTTATAACCAGATTTTTTTACCAATTTGTACCTATGCATGTGGCAGTTGGGGCCATGACATTAATAAGGCTCACATTAAGAGAAAATTCATCGCTGCCCAGAGGAGAGCCCTTATACAGATTACAAAGGCGTATCGCACAATCCCAAATACCGCTAACCAGGTTTTGGCGAAAAAAGCACCAATTGACAAAGTAATCACTCTTTTCACTAGGATGTGGCAAATTAAATGGGGCAAAGACGTCCTTATTGGTGACATTTGCATCAATTATGACATTTGCATCAGTTGAACATAAAGTTAAGTTTGCAAATACTAGACACCCGGCAACTGAAAATAAAATCTACTTCGACAACCTTGTCCAGACCAAAATCCAAATCTACACGGATGGATCAAAGGCAGATGGAAATGTGGGGTGCAGCTTTGTTGCTTATGGTGACGAACAAGAAATTGACATAGGCCAATTCCGACTTGGCAGCAACTGTACAGTTTTTCAGGCAGAGCTCTTTGCCATAAGTAAAGCAGTTGACTGGGTTAATTGTCATTACAATAATGAAAGCATAAATATCATCTCTGACAGTGCTTCTACACTGGCCCTTCTAAAGACCAAAACCTATAACCCCATTGCAGTTGCTATTCAGGATGCAATCAACACTTCAAATTGTGAATTTTATTTAAACTGGACAAGGGCGCACATGGGCACACTTGGCAACGAAAGGGCAGATTCTCTTGCCGAGGAGGCCTCTACCAATCAAGACCTTCCTTATTCATATAATAAACTGAATAATAAAACAGTCAAAAGTCTGCTCTGGCAGAATCTTTTAATGGAATGGCAGATGGATTGGAATAGTTACACAACCATAACTTCAAAACTTATTAATAATATTAAGGAATTTCTAAAAAATAAATGGTATTCACCCAGCCATAAACTTACTCAGATGCTATCCAACCATGGTGCTTTTCACTCTTACTTGAGTAGATTCAAATACCCTCACGACCCTAATTGTACTGTCTGTGGTACACCGGATGGAAATTTNATTAATCTTTCCTCTTTTCAAAATTTCTATGTTCTAATTATGTGCATATGAACGACTTTTCAAAGGTCCATCTCTACTGGAGGTCGTTTGTTTAAAATTATTAATTAATCATTTAAAATTATTACGTTCTGTTTACATCAATAAAGTTTTTTTCTCTCCTCGCGGTTTCATATGACTAACACAACTAATTCGATCTTTGATCGGTTTTTAACAATAGACGATTTTTCTACTAGTTTCGTTTTAATAAAATTCTAATAATTAAAATATTTAATTTCGACTCATTTTTGGGGCTTCACATTTGTTTTTTCCTTAAAAGTGTGCTTGTGGCTAAGAAGTGTTGGGAAACTATCCACATTTTGGATAAGATAAGATAATTGAATCCTTTTTCTTTTATAGGTGGGTGTAATTAATGTTTTTTCTTTATATAATGATGATGATTTTGGTTGGATAGTTCTCCCCATAATTTTTGTTATTATGTTATATGTTTATATTTGGATATTTGGTTTTCAGATATTTATTTTTCAGATATTTATTTTTGATGTTTATAATAATAGGCTACTTGTATAATTTTTTCGTTTGATTTATGTATATGTTAATTTTCTCTGTGATAATGGAGGGATTATGATATTTTTTGGTGTGTAATGCACACGTAACGAATTATTGTATACCCCGCATCATGGGCTCTGCCTAGTATGTCTAAATAAATAAATAAATAAAATAAATAATAATCTAATGAGAAACGCCTCCCTTTTCGTTTCCTTTATTGCAACAATATTAACAATTATTCTTCAAATTTTCAACCTGACAGTTTATTATCCTGCTCTAGTAAACAAACAACAATTTTGATTTGAAGCTCTGATTTGTACTGTTCAGGTTGGACTGGGAATAAATATAACTACGGGAGGAATGGCACATTGTCTACTTTTAAGTGCTTAATGATTCTTGTCCCTCATAAAGAGTATGAGGAGCTTTACCACGAGCTATTATAAGAAATGACAGAAATTTGAAATCAAAATTAGAAAATTTGATGATCCATCATCAAGAATTGTAGACTTTTATAAATCAGCTGAACACAAAATTCAAATTAGTTGTCGTAATTATTTATTTCGGTATAATTTGGGCAACAAGCGTTTTGTTTTACGCATATTTGTATGTTGACATGCCTGGCTTTTTTAAGTTTTGGGTGTTTGTGATGATAGTTTTGGTTTCGTTCATGTGCATTATATGCGGCTGTTTGCTATGCTGCATCGCTTTTACCGTACTTTTTCATTGTAATTATTGGTTGTTTAATTCTATTTACTGATATGATTTTAATTTTTCAGATGGAAAATGGATTTCAAGACATTCGTCAATTTGCAATTTGCGATCTGGAACCAGAACGGAAGATTAAGGTATGGCCTCATTTTGAATGTATTTTTGTATAAATCAGATTTCATTTAATATTAAATATAAATAATCTGTTAGATATTGGATTTTAATATGAAAAGATGAAAAGATTTGGAAATGTCTCTTTGAGTCTGTCGATTGGAGGTTTTTTTCTACATCGATAAAAGGATTCCTCTCAAGGTATGATCATTAACACAACTCTTTTAAAATTATCTGAGACACAATATCAACTGATTCCGAAATTACGCGTGTCGAATATACGAAAATTTCTTAATGCGATAGAGGAATAGGTATAGTTTTTCGAAAATATTTTTATAATTGTATGAAACACAAATAGCAGGTATGCAGATTTGTTTTTATGGTAACAGTTACATACGACATGCCGTATGACGAGTTTTCTAAAAACAACTGTTAAACTGTAGCCAAAGTAAATAAATGTCTTGTTCATTCGTCTCATTTAGTGATATTTAGTTTCCATTACATCTTAGCAGTGTTAAATCTTTGTTTGTATTTTTTTTTCTTCTGGAGTTTCCAAAGCATTTTAAAACCTTGGAAAACAAAAAAGAATAAAAAGTTATGTCTTTAACATCGAAATTTCTTGAGAAAATATTTCCGATGTTGTTTGTTTCATGTTGAAAGTTATGTATTAAGACTATTTTATTAGTATAGAGGGATTTATTAATTCTGTTGTTTTTTGTTATTACATCCAGACACAAACATCGAAAACCTTAACATTTTACGCCAAGTAAAAATATTTGACAACTTAGACGATGGTCAACATTTTTGTTAGCAGTTTTTGTGTGGTAACGATAATCTTGGCGCTTGAAAGTGCTACCCACAAGTTTTTTGCCTGTATTATTGTTTTCTGCATTTCACTTTTAAACGCTAAGCTTAAAAGTGAAATGCAGAAAACAGTTTTTGTTAGCAGTTTTTCTTTACAAAAGAAAAACTGCTAACAAAAATGTTGACCATCGTTTAAATTGTCTAAATTTTTACTTGGAGTTAATGTTTTACATCTCAAATGTTTTTGTTTGGATATAGCTTTTTGGCGATTTATGCACTTTTCAATTGGTTATGTTTCGGCAGAAGTTTAATAAAATATTCTGAAATTTCGGACATTTCTTAAGAAAGCGATTGCCTTCCGAACAAGGTATTTGGAATTACGTTATACGTTTAGAGAGCCTTAAAATCGGATGCAAATATTGGCAATTTTGATTCCTGTGTATATAGTCAGTCATCCACTTGGCTGGAAAATACTTCCGTAACTCTTCGTTAAATGCATTTTCAGTGAACATATTTGTCACAATTTTCTTCAGTTTAAATTATGGAATTCTGTTCGAGTTTAGTAATATTTAAAATATTTAAAATACTCTTTACATAGATTGTAATGTCCCGTAATTCGAAAATGCTATGCAATGTATTTGTAATAAAATTGTTGTAAAATAATTTTCATTTCTTTCATTTTTAGATGGCCTCAACATTACATTCTGTGTTTTCGGGATTATTAAAGTTGAAGAATATATCCAATTATCATAGAAGCTGTCAACAGATATTCACCAACTTTTCTGGTTTCAATGAAAACAATTGAGTTTTATTTACATTTTTCACGTAAATAAACGCTTGCGTAAATAATATTTCTTTTATCAAATTTATAATAACTGATTATAGCATTTTTGTTGACTATATCAATATAATTACGTTTACATTCTCTATCTTCAGGTGATTAAGGATGTGTATGTCTATCGAAAACCACATTATGAGTTATGAGCTAAGTACCATTTGTTTAGTGTTATTCTGCAATGTAGTTTTATTAAGGATATAAATCACTAAGCATAAAGGCGTGTAAAAAAGAAGAAACTATTGCACTTACTAGTTAATGAATAGAATACAAAATAAATTTTATCGGATTAGTAGTACGAAATATTCTGTGAAATTAATAAATTTAAAAATTTAGCGACGAGTTGTGAAAGCTTACTGCCAACATTTGGTTGCGTCATCTGTTATGTTATTTTATGAAAAAAATTTGTTTTATTTTTAAGTATTATGAAATGGCAAAAAGATTAATTTTGAGTATAAGAATAGGCTTTTTAAGAATTGTAAATGCTAACGTTAGATCCCGGAATTGACGAAATATTTTGTGACCGTTTGGTTCGTATCTCTTCGATACCACGTCAGGATGACACCACTGTATCCTTAGGTCGATACAGATACCATAAGTTCGCACGAGCGGTTTCGTATGAGGTTTGGACCCGGAATGGAGTGAACGGAAAGAAGAACGGAAGAAACCGCACTCAAAGATGTTTTAAACATAAATAACCGTTTATTTATATTAAATCTTAGTTAGTTATACATCAGAATTTAAGGTTACAAAGTTAGTATATGCCTAAATATAAGTTACGTGAATCGCGTTCGGCATTGATCTTTTCCCCCCTTTCCGGTTTTGAGTTACAATCGAGTTTGCGATTAGTTTACGCGGAGAGAGAGCGTACAATAGTGTGCGGGTAGGATAAATACCTTAACTTATAATGTTGATCAAGTAATAAAGTTCCCAAATCCTTGGTTTTCCGAAGTAGTTCTCTTGAAGTTCGTTGATGCTCTAAAGTTCAGTCGGCGAGCAAATAAACATAGAGGTACAGTTTCTCGAAGTTGATCTCGGCGGGAGGTAGACGTGTCGCACACACACAATCAATTCATAACTTCCACAATTTTACTCATCGTGCTTGTCCTTGTTATATGAAGTCCTCTTTTCGGGCCTTTCTCCGATTTTGTCAGGGATTACGATCTCCTTGGACCAATGACGTGTCGGGTGACACAATCGTGACACAGATGTACTCATCTCAACAAGGAACCCAACTCGTGGGAATAGAGATTTAACCAGATTTTATCGATTTTTTCCCCTTTTCTCTTTTAATTTTTTAATAACTCGTTCCGTCTTTATAGAGTTGCATTTAAAGTTTAATTAAAATTTATAAAAGATTAAAGTTTATAACACGAAATTTCTGATCCTTACAATTTTATTCAAAAATGTTTCGAAAGAAGAGGAAATCAAAAAGGATATGATCATAATCTTTTCACAGACTTTCTTTGTTGTCTAGCGGTGGCACATCTTCTGGACGTGTCATCGTGAACACAGACTTTAAAATTTTCAAGAGGGCAAGAATAACGAGAGGAGTACCCCAGAATAAAAGAACGGGATCGATCGTGTCAGGAGTGTTTGTCGATCATCTCGAGTCGGTTAGATTCAAGGTCTGCTATCCCGTCGGGATTAATGTTCGCTATCTCGTCGGGATTCAATTTCTACCGCTGTACAATTAATCTGGATATTGCTCGAATCATTTTTGAAGACATCTACAGATTATAAAACTACGCCTTGTCCAGAGACATCCACTTCTGCTCCTCTACGAACCTTCGTCAACTTTTCCATCACACTTCACCCAAGTCCTCGAAGTTCCCAGGAAAGAAATCGTCTCTATAAAATTCGAAAGTTATTTATCATCTTCATCTCGGTTTCGATTGTAAATTCGCTCTTTCTCGGTTAGAGATATAATAGAACGTAGTTGAGTACGATAGGGATGCTTGTTATGGATGCTTGTATGGATATACGGTTAATTCTAATACAGTAGAGCGTCGTTTATCTGAATCAATTGGGGACTGGGGTTGTTCGGTTAACTTATTTTTCGGATAACCGACTATGTACGAAAGAATATATTAACCTATCCCATCCTGAAATTTTTCTCCGTTGCGTGTCGCTTCGCGTTGAATTTTCGTCAATGTTAAGCCTAACGTAAACTTTTTAAAATAATAATCGTGGCTATTGTATCGTTAAAAATTATTTCTTTATTTTGTACAAACAAAATAAATATATTGAAAAATATAAAAACAATAAAAAATTATACTTCAGAAGTTAATTTAGTATCAAAAACGTAAAATATTTGAGTAGCCCAAGACATAGCCTAAGATTGCCACAGCACTAGCAAAAATTTAAATTTGCCAACTGGAATTCTTTCGGATAACCGACGTTTCGGATAACCTACCTTCGGATAAACGACTCTCTACTGTATGTGCAAATAAGTGTATACAATAAAACTGGCAATTGTTAAGAAATGCGGTAGTTGAGTGCTCTTTTTTTCCTCGGATACGCAGTCTTTCGGACCGTTTCTATCCCGAATCCGACCGCTCGCGTTTGAAACGAAACATAACCTCCATCGCGATTCCTGTATTCTCTAAAACACAGTGGTATCGTTCCTCACGTGGCTTCTTGACGTGCTGCCGACTTCGCGGTCACTCTAATGTCGCATAAAATCGTCTTTAAGTCTGAATCTACTCGAGAAATACACGACCTTCATTATCTTCCCAATCCTGCACTTTTCACCATCAACATTTAATAGCATCAAAACACCTAATAAATAAATTTCTTGCAAAATTTCAAATATTTTTTCGACAAAAAGCACAGAAGTTATTAATTAAGCTTCTAACAGGATGAACAAAATCGTGTCACACATACACACTTACATTCATACATGCCGAAAAAACCCCGATTTTTTTGAATTTCTTTATGTTTCAAGGCTTCAAGTTGAAAAATGTAAAAGTTTTGGAAGAATCATTTTTTTGACCGATCGCCATAGTTTCCTTCTTGTATATAACAGACGGAAAAGTATTAAACTGTTGTATTTAATTTGAAAATTTTAAAGTTTCTTAAAAAAATTTTTTTATTTTATTTAATCTACTCACCGTGCACGATATTGGTCTATTAAATTGTGGTCCAGTGTAATAAATAAGTTCATAAAGTATTTATTAAAATATAATCTGCTGCTGTTTACTAATAATAGATCAGTAAGAATGGTAATGATTTCAAAATCTGAAATGAAAGTGATGAAGACGGTTTACTTCCCTTAATAAAAAGGTTTAATATTGAGGACGACGTTTTCTTCGCAAAAATGTCAGCCGCAATATCTTTAATAACTGATGTGAAAAATTATATGTATATGTTACTGTGAATGACCGATACCTGACGAATGTTAACATTCTCCGGTGAATGTCAGCATTCACACAGTCGTTTAATGTAGGTACGAAATATTTGCTGAATATCATTGTTTCTCACTTACACCGGCAAATGTCGATATTCAGCATGCACTGATGGTGAATGTTGAATAAAAATATTTTTATTACGTTAAGACAAAAATGCAACTTTTTAATATGTCAAAATAGGAGAAAGCTTAAATAACAGCACATGTAAATAAACTGTTGAACCTAAAACGAAAAGTACATTCTTAATCAGAAAAGAAAATAATACAATAATAAACTTACACATAAATTATGTGATTAACGTTATACAATCTTATTTATTGCAACAACTTAAACCGTTATGGCATTTTGAATTGCACAAGAGTCCCTTGTTTTTACAATTGCATTTATTCGTGGAACACTTCTTTTTGCAATGACAGCGTGTATAGCCTTGCCTTCCACTTTTCGAATTAGCTGCAGCTGCTTCTCTCAGCGATATTTCTTGAGAAGAAATCTCATCTATGGAAAGTAACTTTTCTTTACAAATTACGAACTGATTACGTNGAGAAAGTGTTTTTTTCGAGTCAGAATGAACATTGGTATTGGTGTATATATATATATGTGTGTATATATATATATATGGTACCAAGGCATACATGCCAATGACGGCAATAATGTTGACATCATAAGCATTGTGCCTAACGTTAAAGTTCAAAAACATGCCCCAGGTCACAATGTGACTTGTGTTGCCTACTTTGGCTAGTTTGACTTTGGGAAAGCTGCTTTGAATTAAATTACAATATAATTGTTATTGAATTCATAAGCCCATGGCATGCTTCATATTACATATTAACTGATATATTGTAATTTATATTATTGAAACTTGTTAACATTGTATTGCCTATCCTTGTCCATGAGATCACAAATCTATTTTGCATCATTGATGCAGAATCTGCATAAACCATTAATGTAATAATGGGGTTTGACTAACTAATAACTAAATAAATATATATATATATATATATATATATTTAGTTATTATTTCAATAACTTAAACTGATGTAACATATTTTATTATTTGCGAATGTACAGACATACACATTCGTAATACTTGACTCAAAATCTATTATCAATAACTTTCATTAAAATACACTGTCAAAAATGACTTAAGGACAGCGAAGTATCTAAGTTAACATTGCTGATAAGGGTTTTCATGATTATTTAGTCAAATATCAATGGAAAATATGAAATGATAATTAATGCATAAATCAGAAATTCTAATATGATTCACACACGTAATTATATGAAAGTTATACAGTGTTATCTACAGTATACACGTAACAGTGCCGGCCCGAGGCAAGTTTTAGGATGGAGCGAGATCCTATTATGGCGCCTCCCTTGGTTGCCCCTAATTTATACCCTTTAATTTTCTTTACCACTGAGGCGGCCCCTAGGACTTAGCGCCTGGAGCGGCTGCTCCGTTCGCCATATGGTAGGGCCGGCTCTGACACGTAATATGCTACATTGTTCTTGGTAGTAAGTTCAAATAGCCGAATTGTGATTACCCTAATTCATTATAGTTAGAAATAGGCAAATAAATCTCCATTTCATCTGCCACATTTTAGTATATAAGGTGTTGATTTCATTTAAAAGTTTTGTCAAGAAATGAAGCACTTTCTTAAGATTTAATTAAGCTACTGCAATTTCAACTGAACTCATTTTATGTGTGAAGGAATTACTGTTTATTACATCCATGAAATAATAGTGAATCTTGCGGAAATGAAAAACGCGCAAATAACAGTGTATTAAGAAGTAAAGTTTAGTAGATAATTCTATTAATTATCGTACTACTTCATAATATTTATTTTAAGATGATTAGTGATATTATCTGTTAACATCCGAGCACAACTCTTTTCGTTTGTTGATTCCATCTTCAGTTTCGAAAGCCCAGAAAATACAGTATCTAGAGTACTTACCATCTGAAAATACAGTAAAATTATCATTAAAATAACCTTACTTCAAGACACATATGCATGTTTATACAAACTTTGTATTTTTAATACAAATATTCGATATAAGAGAATAAGTGAATTAAAATTACCTTTACAGGTATTTTCTTATCGACATAGAAGAAACCACCTATCGACAGACACAAAGAGATTTTCCCAAATCTTTTCATGAAATTCAACAGCTACGAACGAAAGTAACTATTTATTAAGATATAAAATTCGATCATTCACGAAATTATAATCGTATGAAATTTATTACCTTAATTTTCCAATGCAAATCTAAATCGCATAGTTCAAATTGTCTTATCTCTTGAAATCCATTGCTCATCTAAAAAATACTAAACTATGTGAGAAAGTTTAGTAAATTAAAAAAAATTATCGATTGTGGTAAAAAAAAACAATTTCGAAAGTTAATATTTTGAAACGATTATAGTGATAGAGAACGAAAAACAAATCATTTCGATATTTCCATGTGTTATACAGACATTTATTAAAAAGAATAGAGTTGGCTGTGCTTGCATGAAATTAGTTTTGTATAAATTTATTTCTTAGACAGAAAAAGCTTATTTTTTAGTAAGAAAAAGCTATTATTTTCACCCCTGAAGACTTGGAGTTCGGTCGTGGGTTTGCGCCTCGCTCTGACAGGCTGACCACATGGAGTTTTAAGGGTTTTCACCACGTCTGTAACGTCTAAATAGGAGTCAGTTACCCTTAGAAAGATCTTCAGGAAGGTAACCCCTTAGGCAGATCGCTCAAGTGTTGCGTTGCCATAACTAAACAAACGAAACGAAACGATTGCACTTAATTTAGTTGGCTTCAACCTAGCAAAAGAAAAAACCAGTTTTGGGCATATTCTGTTATTAACTACATCGACCAAAAGAGAAACAGTTTCCATGTTTGTGTGAGGCCGAAGCTATACTCAAGCTCACGTGTTAAAAATATCATAAAGGTGTCAAATCAAGGAATCGGGCTTTGATTCTCACGCTAATAAAATTAGAAGAGAAACCTAAATAAAATCGGGAAATAATAAAATTATTAATCAAGAGGAAAAAAAGATTTTAAATAATCTTAAAAAGAGATGCAGCGCTGATATTATGTGTCAAACTTATAAGAAATTTGAAAAAGTTAAATGCGAGCGGGAGTTTCAAGGCGCGATTAATTTCCCTTGATCGGATTATAGCACAGTGTCGAATTAAATCTGTGGTAGCTCGAAATCGTCTGTCATCTGCTTAGATACAGGAAACCGACCAATCAAAAGCTAGAGATCTGAGGAAGAAAATCTTTTAAAAACTTTGATCTCAATGACAAAGGGAGACATTTTCTCTGCTTCCCTTAGTGAAGTTAACCGTAAATACTTCTTCCAGACTTCTCCCAGCCTGTGATAGTGTCAACCACTGTCCAGACATTCTCCAGCTAACAACTATAGTCAACTCTCCAGACTTTTCCCTGCCTCCACGTGTGAACATCAACCTGTTTGAACTTCGGGCTATCACCCATCGTCACAACCTCCCACACCATCAAGCACCGACTGACTGCCCCGGGGCCAACAACTCAACAGTCCAGAAGACAAGACACACTAGATTGTAAGACTTAGTATAAATAAATGGGTTTCTTTGTTGCTGCAGCTATTTGCCTCACTTTCCTTTATCCCACATACGATAAGTCGTGACATTTGGATATCACCAATTCGGAAAACCTTCACATTTGTCTTTAATCAGCTATGAAAAAAAAGATGTTTCCCTACCTACATTTTGAAATATGGTAAATAATAGCACAAAATATAGTATTGTCTATACAGTAATACCCCGAACTTACGCGATAGGTGGGACCGAGCGATGACCGCGTAAGTCGAATTCGCGTAAGTCAGGGTATAATTTCGCAATTTGTGTAAAATCCAAGTGGAATGTATGTAAGCTAATTCTCGTTAATCTTATCTCATCTTTTGATTTGTTCACGGTTACAAGAAATCACCACATAGAGTCTCTCAAGTCTCCGTAGATATAACAAACACAGAAATAAATAACACAAAATAAATTGTAGCTACAGTAGAACCTCGATTATCCGACTCAATTGGTGACTGCGGTTGGTCGGATAATTGAAAAGTCGGATAACCGAAAAGTATGAAAAAAATCCATTATTAGTGTAGTATATTATTATATCCCTTGTAATTAGTATATTAGTATATAGCTATTAACCTACTTCGCGTTGAATTTTCATCGATGTTAAGCCTCGTTTAAATACTGGCTCCCTTTCATGGTCGATCCAGTGTTGCCAGCTAAAACACGTAAAAATAATATTAAAGTAGCCAAGACATAGCCAAATAATGTAGCGCCACATCACTAGCGGACATTTGAAATTTGCCGACTAGGACGGTCGGTTAACCGAGGTGTCGGTTAATTGGGGGTCGGATAATCGAGGCTCTACTGTATGTTTGTTGATCAATAAAAAATATAAAACAATGGGATTGGTCAAATTTCTAAAAATATAATTTTTAAAAGTAAAAGATTATCAATAAAAAGTGCTCTACTACTCATCTTTTAAACCAATTTTCTATTTTATATAATATTTTTACAGA
>NW_019385279.1:42021-45249 GCF_000671375.1 Centruroides sculpturatus
AAGTTCCAGGTATAGAATTTTATGCTCGTTATGTGGATGACATATTAATTATTTTTGATTCCTGTATGGTAACACCTCATGAAATAGAAGATTATGCGAATACCTTACAACCCAATATAAAGTTTACTAGTGAATTGGAACAGAATCAGGAAATAAACTATTTGGATGTGACTATTAAGCGTGAGAAAACGCAATTGGTGTTCCGTAAGTATGAAAAATTGTGTAATACAGAAAAAACAATTAGTTATAAATCTTATTGCCCTATAGAAACTAAGAGAAACGTTTTTACCATGGAATTGAGGAAAATACTAAACAGAACATCACTTTATGAAGATATAAATAAAGAAATTAAACAATTATTTAGAAAATATTTATTGAACGACTATCCAAAGAGTAAAATTTGTAAGTGGTATAATTCTTTTATAAATTACAGATATAATGTAAAAAATTGTATAAATAATAATACTTATGTTAAAATGCCTTATATACATAATCTTTATGAACGATATAAA
Organism: Centruroides sculpturatus; assembly: GCF_000671375.1. Lineage (NCBI taxonomy): Eukaryota > Metazoa > Arthropoda > Arachnida > Scorpiones > Buthidae > Centruroides > Centruroides sculpturatus. The sequence goes on from NW_019385279.1 coordinate 42,534, forward strand.
CCCATATTTAAAAAGTTTTCTATATGTGTAGTGGCGAAGCAGGAAAACAAAATGTCGAATATTATTAATATTATAAATACTAAAGGTCAAAATAAAGTAAGAAATCAGCTTGACGTCGCAGGAGTGGTTTACAAAGTATCATGTGATTGTTTGCAAGAGAAATCATATGCTGGAGAAACGGGACGGATGCTCGAGATACGCCTAAAAGAACACGAGGCAGCGATTCGTCTAAAAAGACAACAGTCACCTTGGTATCAACATTGTATCAATTATAATTGTAAAATTATTATAAATATAGTAAAAAATCAGCTTGATGTCGCAGGAGTGATTTACAAAGTATCGTGCGATTGTTTGAAAGCGAAATCATATGCTGGAGAAACGGGACGGAGGCTCGAGACACACCTAAAATAAGACGAGGCAGCGATTCGTCTAAAAAGACAAGAGTCACCGTGGTATCAACACTGTAGTAATTATAATTGTATAAAATGGAAAATTGGTTTAAAAGACGAGTGATAGAGCAGTTTTGTATTGNGCCTAAAAGAACACGAGGCAGCGATTCGTCTAAAAAGACAAGAGATTTCTTGGTATCGATACGAGGAATTTTTTTATTTATAAATTAATAGAAATTCTGTAAAAATATTATATAAACTAGAAAACTGGTTTAAAAGACGAGTAGTAGAGCACTTTTTTATTGTTGAACATGCAAATTTGTTAAATCAGAATGTCGGTATAAACGTTGATGCATGCTGGGAAAAATTTGTTTGTATAAAAAATAATGAGTTGCTTGTCGTTAGATAATCTTTTCACTCCAGACGGCTTTACGACACGCCTCAATGCCCTCACTGTATGGCGAGGGAAACGGCGGCGCACTACTGGCTTTCTTTCTTCCTTTCTTCTTCGATGGTGTTTATATGGAGATTTTAGCTCAAGGTAGGCTCTTTCTCCGAGCAGACTTGTGTATGTGTATGATCGCTAGGCGACCGATTAGCCGGCTGTATCGAACAGCCATACGTACGCGCGGGAAATAAATGCCTTCCGGGAGGACTTTTATGGGGAACTGGCCTCCTATTCAGTCGTTATAGGCAAGGAGAAATCCCGGAAAACTCCAAGCAGCCAGCCTGTCCGACCGTGGCGCGAGCCCACGACGAACCTCCCAGTCTTTAGGGTCTGGTCACCACTACGATGAGCGGCAACGGAGACCACTCGCCCACTGGTGGGGGCCACTACTGGCTTGAATGTCCGAAATATGAAATAGCTCGCAGAGACCTGGGCACCGCCCTGGGGAAAACTAACCAATAATAGCACACTACGGGAGAGCTATGCGCCGACGAAACCAATCAATCCCCGCCACCTAGTGGCGGCGTTAGAAGAATGCATCGCACGAACAAGGCGATTTAAGTAGTGGAACTGGAGAGTTGGTGATTCGGAGAGAGAGCCTATAAAGAGCTAAATTCTTCATATAAACACTAAAGAAGAAGTTGTTAGATAATCCACCGATGAGGCTGTAACGGAGAAATGCATTTGGAGAACCTTTTGGAAAATTCTTTAAGAAGTTTGAGAATAATAAAAGAAATAACGTTGGCTGAAGTATAGTACTATTGTTAATTATTTGTCTGCAGATATAAATTGCTCGAAATCGGTCTAAGAAAAAGTGTTTTATTTTTACTCGTTTATCTTATTTAAAGATAATCTTTTAATTTTAGAAATTATATTTGTAGCTATGTGTCGATTCGCGCGACACGTCCGAACATGTAAGCTGAACAATAGTATAAGGGGAGTGAGTAACCAAGAGTTGCGTGGCGCTCAAACAAAAGACAAATCGACGAGATTTGAAAATCGCGTAACTCCGGGTTCGCGTACGTCGGGGTAGCGTAAGTCGAGGTATTACTGTACTTAAAAATATATCTAAAATCTTCGTGTAATAGCAATTAATTGAAACAATAAAATCATTGAAAACAACGACTTTTCATCTGCATGCAACACGGAATAAAAAAGCGCGCAAAAACAATATACATTAGACCCCCTATAACGCGGGTTCCTATAATGCAGATTCCTATAACACGGCGAAAAAATTGCAAAAGTATTCGTATAAAGACGCTAAAAGAGACTTGTAAAACGCGGTAAAACGTCATCGCCGACTCGTGTCGCGACAGGATTGGTCGAATCTGGACCAATAGTGGACGAGCAGCTGAACTACTTTCCGCGGTCCAGCGCCACGCTACAGAGAGTTTAGGCGGGTAAGTTGAGTTTACTATCGTCTGTACAGTATTATATATAAATTATATATAAATTAGGTACTGTACATATAATTGTATATAAATTAAGTACTGTATATATAATTATATATTTACTTAATTTATTTTCACTTTATTATATTTATATATATACTTTCTGCCCGCCGTCTAGCGCCACGCTATGGAGAGTTTAGGCGGGTAAGTTGAGTTTACTATCGTCTGTACAGTATGTATATTAGGTACCGTAAGTCTAATACAGCACTGTAATTTTATACATTTCTTGTGAAAAGAACATTTCTTATTCAACGGCCATAAAAAGTTATTTCTATTAATGATGTCTCCAAAGGTCAACGAATTTTTCGCAGAAAAATAACTTATAGAAAACGCGGTCGCCGTTTGGTGCGCTGCTCCGCGACGAAAACAAGCTTAAGCAATGGCGACGTCGAACGGTGCACACTCGGTAAGTAATCCTACAATTTTTT
>NW_019385279.1:45635-93242 GCF_000671375.1 Centruroides sculpturatus
AGGTACTGTACATATAATTATATATTAATTATATATAAATTAGGTACTGTATATATAATTATATATTAACTTAATTTATTTTAACTTTATTATAATTATATATATACTTTCCGCCGTCTAGCGCCACGCTATGGAGAGTTTAGGCGGGTAAGTTGAGTTTACTATTTTCTGTACAGTATGTAAATTAGGTACCGTAAGTCTAATACAGCACTGTAATTTTATACATTTCTTGTGAAAGAAACATGTCTTATTCAACGGCCATAAAAATTATTTCTGTTAATGATGTCTCCAAAGGTCAACGAATTTTTCGCAAAAAAATAACTTATCAGAAATCGCGGCCGCCGTTTGGTGCGCTGCTCCGCGACGAAAACAAGCTTAAGCAATGGCGACGTCGAACGGTTCACACTCGGTAAGTAATCCTACAATTTTTTGTTTATAGCATAGTTTATACAGATTATTCCCAAAAAATTATACGTGTTTTAGAAATATTGAGTCGAATTAGTCTAGAATTGATTAATTTTATGGAAGAAAACCTTTCAAACAGCCGTATTCCATAAAGTGCACACGTGTCGGGCTGTGATTTGCTCATGTAGGCCTATTTAAGAATTTCTACGACGCGAAATTCTTATAAAAAAGCGGAACGTATCTACCGCGTTATAGGGGGTCGACTGTACTCAGGTACTACGTAATCTAAAAATATCTAACCAAAATTACAAATACATTCAATTTTTTATATTTTCACACACTTCCCTTAGTCTGACTAATTATTGATCACATAGATAAACAGCAATTATGTAACCATTTAAATATATTAAAATAATTAATCTGGTATCTAATAAAATTTGTATCCTCGCAGACAGCGTAAAATAGGAAGTGATGGAAAAAACTAATAATAAATGACTTAAAACATAATTACCGTAAATGCCATACAACACAGTAAACAAGCGCAGATAATGCAAGTGAAGGTAAATGCAATCATCAAAGCAAACACCCATATTCTTACGATCTGGTTCGTATAAATGAAGAAAAATGCGTAGTACGAAAAACTTGTGGCCCACAGAATACCAAAGTAAACAGCAACAAATGCGTACTCGAATTTCGTGTTGAGTTGATTCATATAAATCCACAATTCTTCATGGCGCATCATTATATTTTGTAATTTAATTTTCAAGTTACTGTCGTATCTTCTTATTGCAGATAGCGCATCCAGAAGTTCCTCATACTCTTTATGCGCAACTAGTATTATTAAAGCAGCTGCCAATAAGGCTTGAACAATTCCTCCTATGATTAAACTTGTAACAATACCAACATTAATACTGCAAAAAAGAGCCTCCAGTTCAAACTTCGATCTTTTTTCTAAATTAGGATAATAAGATATCAAATTTATTAACTGAAACATGATAATTATTACTATTCCAATAAAAGAGACAACGAGTGAGACATTTCTCATTAAAATATTCTTCTCAATATTCATTTTCACGTAAAAATAACGGTTTTGTAGAGGTGTAATAAGACTAACTTTGTTGTTATTGACGAAAGTTATAGCAGTTGAATAAACTAAGTATAAAATTGCAAATGTTACGTTTATAATTTTAGCGTCATCTTTGAATGTATCAAACCACCCAATACAAACTGCATTTTCACCTAAACCTGGTAATGCTTGCCATATCATAAGAATTGTAAACTGCCACAACAACAATTGAATGAATTTAACGTACTTATCTCTTATGTTATCGTTATCAAATACGTAAGTTGTATGCTTGCAGGAACAAATACCGAATGGTTCTATGCCATACACAAGTAAACCCATCCAAACAGGTCTTAAAAAACAATTCATGCAAACTGTTTCCATGTTATTCGAATTCATGTTCTAAAATTTTTCAATTTATAAAACAACATAACATAATTAAGTTGTTAAAATATATAAGTGATTAGCATTGACGTTCAATAGAAATGAATATCGTTACTTAAATCAGAAATATAATGTAAGACGTTATATAATGTAATCGTTAGAACTATACAGATCAATACAAAAAGACTTGCGCTCTTACGAAAGGCGCACCTCATAGGTTTATTACGTAAGCACGTGCGTACAAAACGTTTTTCCTGTAATTTCATTGGTTTAAAGTAGACTGCTCCGTTCTGCCATGCAACGGGGGGTGATGGAAATGATTGAGAGGATTTCCATCACCCCATAAATCTTGTAGAGTTCTAAGCTGATCATAGAAATTGCTGCTTGTGGCTTTAATTAATATCAACAAGGTGTAGTGTTTTATTATTCCCAGTCACACTTTGTAATTGGAGATGGATAGGATTAGGTGTTAAGGTCAGAGTAGTATATGTTACTTATTTTCTAGATAGAAAAACAAAATGTCATCTGGGTTTTTTTTATTTAGGTAGAGTCCAAAGATTTCACTCATCTAATTCCTACATTAATTTCAAAACATTTTATATGAAAATTAGTTATAGCCGCTGTTTTTTTCCTTATTTTCTTACAATGTATTAAACATTTATGCAAATTTCTGTGTGACTTACCCTTGAAAATCAGTTTATCTGCATTTTTGCATTTAAAATATTGTTAACGTAAAATACAATTGCGTAGTTCGCTATCAACTTGTCCCGATATATTTTAATACGTTCTTAACGATTTCTTACCAGTAGGTTTATTTTGATTTTACACTGACTTTTCAAAACAAAGCCATTAAAATATACAAATTTCCTGTTGACAATACAAACTATGTCACGTGTAACGCTTATTTGTTAGTTAACAGTGTAACTTACGCAAATGTACGAGTTTCTCAACTTTCCCGGCAACATTTAAAATTCTGGTGGTACAGTCTATTATAATATTTTAGTAAATAAACTTTTTATATTTTTAACTATTATAAAATGGCAAAGAGCTTAATTTTGAGGCTATGGGTGGGTTATACAAGAAGTTGTAAATGCTAATAAGAAATAAAATCGCGATTAAGTCCGACCCTACTGGAGATACACAAGAGAAATATTATGTCCTTACCCCCACGACTTTTAACCACCAAAATTTAACAGCATCATCCAAATTATGTAGCAAGAAAGCTCGGTTTTTACGCGATCTTCTCGTTTTCTAAAAAATATTTCGTTATTTCGTTTTACCTTTGTTTTGTAATTTATACGAGCGCCAGAGTGTAAGTTCCACTTTGGGGTCTTTCTCTTGTTAACACTTTGATTCGTAAGCTCCAGTCTAATGGAGACTTCAAAATAACGATAATTTGAGCTAGTGAACTTAATTATTTTGTTTAAAATAATTACAGTATTTTCGAAATATTTAAAAACATTGTTAGACTGTTTATTATTAATACTTGTATAAACAATAAATTTAATATATAATATATATATTTTTGAAATGAATATAATGTATAATATAAATTTATAAAGTGTCTGCCTGAACGGTTTAATACAGGTTATATATTAGAAGATTTAAAAAGTATATAATAAATACGTTTTAGTGGCAATTGCATTCACTATAACGACGTTTCTCTGGCTTTTCAAAATAAATCATTCTCAGAAAAATGTTAGAAATGTAACGATTATCCATTTTCATAACGAACAAATATGAAATGCATCAATTTTATAGAATCTAAAAGTTATATAAATGATATTTATGACAAATTTGATGATATCAAACAGTATAAATTTCATATAAAATTTTAAATGAAATTTTAATAATTATAACAAAATATATATCAATATTAAATATGTGTTATATCTTAAATCGTATTATATAAAATATATCTTAAATGTTGTAATTTTCTTCATTTGTTTTTTTATTTCTAAGTTTTTCGTGTACAAAATGAAAGATTTTCTGCATTCGATGTTTCCATTTGGTTGAAAACTCGTTTGTTTGATGTTTTTAAGGAAAATGAGATGTAAATAGTGGTAAAATTTAATATAAAAAAGATAATTAATTTTTTTAAAATAAGGAACAGTATTTTACAATTTATAGGCGAATTTCTAATGTAATAATGTTTTTTTTTTTAAATTGCATGTTTCGAACATTTTTTCAAGTTAATAGAATATAATAACTATAATACATATGTATAGAAATTGAAATGATCAGAATATGCATAGAAAAGAAATGTGTATCGTACTTAAATAGCTTTACAGAAAACTCGGTCCTTTCGCCCCTAAATATTTTTTTTCTTCAATTTTTGGATGTTTTTTAGGTCTCCAAATTTTTTCAAAACTTTTTACTCGCGCGAAAAAATTTTATCGCGATTTTAATCTACCTTTAATGACGCATGATTAACAATTAATCGTTTTTTAATGGGAGTTTGACATCAAATTTCATTCATCGTTCTAAAGTTGTAGTGCACGGATTTTCCTTCCAGAAAGTTATTTAAAGCTACTTTCTGATATCAAAAACGACCTCCAATAGTTTTTAATTTTTTTAAATTAATATATTTTATTATAAATACGTTTAATTAAGTCGGGGGTCGGAATTCGCAATAAAAATTTGATTTTTTTAAAAATATTTAAAAATATACTGCCAGCTAGTATTCACCCTACTATAAACCCTTCGCCTCCCAAGACTTTTATGAGAATGTCCCGGGAAATCTAACACCAGCTGTTCTCAAGGTCATCCAGCTGTAAACACAATGACTTGTCAGTGTCAGATTTCACAGAAAGGTGAGACAATGGAAAATAAAGTTTGAAGCTTTTTATGAATTATTATAAAATATAGTGTTAGAAAAGTTTTTATTTTACTTATTACAATTACTTCTACAGGTGTGATAAAGAAGTACACAAAACTTACCTAAAGAAAAAATCTTTGTTATATTACAGCTATGTGACACAGAGTTTGATAATAAAGGCATTATTCTAGAATTATAAAATTATCGCTACGATAATCACCTTTAAATCTTCTCTTTTATGTAGATTATTACATCTGATTCTATCCTGTTCTAACTTCGAGTGGATTGTATAAAAATAACACGTTACAGCTTCACGGAAACCAAGTAAATTTGAATTAGGAAGCCCCACGTACACTGTTGACTTCAGACATTTTTCTCCGAGAAAGTTTTTCGAAGGAAATATTTAATTGTAAAAGACGGAGTTGGAGTCTTTTGTTGCCGGGGACCATAGACAATTGCCCGTTCAGGATAACGCGCCACTACTTCATAAAATGATCTTCACGAAAAAATAAAGTGAATTGAAATAGGTTTCTTACATAAAGTAATATTTCTTACATGATACGTAATATACTGAAAACTGGTTGTCGTGAGATTACGCCTCACCAACAGATTGGAAAATACGAGTTAACAGGTAACTACTTCTCCATACTAAATCCTTTCGAGAGGCACTCCTCTTCGGTAGAACCTTCATTCTGTTGCGTTGATTTATCATCAAACTCTAAAAGTAATATGATGAAAATTTGATAGACATTCGGTTTTTTAAAAACTCACATTTTATTATCAAATATTTAACTTTCTTATTATTGTTTTTCATAATAGCCTTAAGTTGATTAAGTGTCTTGCCTAAGGAAAGACACATAGGAAGAAAGGGGGAAAGAGAGTTAAAAAAGGATGTCAGTTGTTTATGGAGTTTTATATATATGTATATTAAAGCGATAATTTTAACATATATACATATTAATTAGCTTCATCTTATTCTGCAGTAATCTGATTGCTGTATATATTATAAGAATTGAAACGATAATTTTACAATTTATATATATCAGATAATGTTAAAATTATTGCTTTGATACAAATATATAGCAATAATATTTCTACTTAATATCCGGTTTGTGGTGAAAATCGATAATCGATATGTTTCTAACATTTTCCTTGAAATGACTTGTTTTGAAAAGTCAGTAATATCACATTATGTTTGAACTGATTTCTATTTAAAGCAATGAAGTATTATATCACAAACATTCATTCTCTGCGTATACAATTTCGAGCGATTATATTTTACAGGTACAACGGCGTATTTCATTTACTTTATATAACTAGACATATTCATTTCTATTCAACGCTATAGATAATACGTTTAAAATATTTTAATTAAATTATTAACATTATTGACGTTCTGCATATTAAGGAATTATAAAACATGAATTCGAATAACATGGAAACGGTTTGCATGAATTGTTTTCTAAGTCCTTGTTGAATGGTTGCTCTTGTGTATGGCGTTGAACCATTCGGTAGTTGTTACTGCAAAAATTCAGGTTACATACTTGATAACAATAATAGAAGAGATAAGTACGTTAAATTTATTCAATTGTTGGTGTGGCAGTTTACCATTCTTATTATATGGCAAGTATTACCAGGTTTAGGTGAAGGTGCACTTTGTATTGGATGGTTTGATACATTCAAAGATGGCGCTAGAATAATAAAGGTCACCATTACAATTTTATACTTTGTTTATTCAGTTGCTATAACTTTCATCAACAACAACAAGATTAGACTTATTATACCTCTACGAAACCGTTATTTTTACGTTAAAATGAATATTGAGAAGAATATTTTAATGAGAAATGTCTCGCTTTTTGTTTCTTTCATTGCAATAGTAATAATAATTATTTTCCAAATTATAAATGTGACATTTCATTATCCTAATTTAGAAAAAAGATCGAAGTTTGAACTAGAGGCTGTTCTTTGCAGTATTGACGTTGGCATTGTTACAAGTTTTATAATAGGAGGAGTAGTTCATAGCTTATTGTTAGGTGCTTTAATATTAATTGTTGCACATAAAGAGTTTGAAGAACTTTTAGATGAAATGTCTGCAATAAGAAGATACGACAGTAATTTGAAAATTAAATTACGAAATTTAATGATGCGTCATGAAGAATTGTGGATTTATATGAATCAGTTTAACACGAAATTGAAGTTTGCATTTGCTGCTGTTTACTTTGGTATTCTCTGGGGAACAAGTTTTTTGTATTATGCGTTTTTCTTTATCGATTCGCATACGCTTGTACGATTATGGGTATCTGTTATGATGATTGGTGTTACTTTCGTCTGCATTATCTGTGGTTGTTTGTTGTGTTGCATAGCATTTACGGTAATTATCAATTTTTTAAAATAAATTATTTGTTATGAGATTCTATGTTGCAGAGAATATTGCAGCGATAATATTGTTACAATATTATCGCTTCTATGAAACCTTCTACTCATAATTTTAGATTGTTTTGCAGCGATATTGTTACAATATTATCGCTGCAAAACAATCTAAAATTATAAGTAGAAGGTTTCATTTGACACTTTGCTAATAATTATAGTATATTTTCATTTTTCTTGTTACATAGAATACCATGCCAAAGTATTTGACTAACATCATATGTTTTGTACTATTTTGCTTTTTTTATAATATTATTTAAGAAGTGGATAATTTTATGTTATACTTATGTCATATTTTCTATTATATCAAAAATATTTCTAAAAATTTTTATTTGGCAACACTGTAAATAAAAGAAAAATCATTTTTTTTACTAAAAAAGATAACCTGTGCAGGTTTTTATTAAAGTATCGCACTATATATGAAAAAAGTTTTTAAAAATGTATAAAGAGTATTTCTTGCATATAGAAGCACTACAGACTAATAAGAATGGTGACAGAAAATACTTATTTAAATTCATAAGTTTTTAAGATGTATTATTAAACTTTTTATGTGCGAAAGCTTACTTTTTATTTCAAAAGACATAATAAGAATTATTTAAAATATTTATTTTTATTAACAGTCGCATTATTATTGATTTATTACATCAAAAGCTAAGAAATGACAAATTGTTTGTATGGGTCTAACAATTTGGCAAAGTACTGTATACGTTAGACGCAAAGATCTAAAATGTTTATTGAGCGTAGACATCGATCACGAAGCACTCTAATTTCTCAAATCAAGCGAAAACGCGTGGCACTTTCAAAAATGCGCACAAAGCGTTTTGGCATAGTTAATAAGACAACAAAGCAAAATTACTGTTGATACTCTGTTAATAATCAACCGAATTTTGGCAATGTAAAATACCATAACGCGTTATGAAAGGCTTTTTAATGTAGCCAGGAAGCAACTTATTTGTGTACAGGTAATTGCTATCAAAGGCTTCGTTTATAAATGCTTGATACTTGAAAGCTTTATTACCTACAAAAAATTACAGATTTAAGTCAAACAAAAAGTCTATTTGTAAATCACTTTTTACAATTAATTGCAAATTTGTTTTCAATAATGACACTGGCACAAAGAAACTAACTCCATACAGATTTTTATATTAATATCTCAGTGGCAGGTAACACCTTAGAAAAACTAAATTTGGCATGATTATCTTAGTATAAGAGGCATTAATATTGAAGTATTAAAACACTAATATATTTTGTAATACTTAACGTTTAAGGTGATTTACAGAAATAAATCTCGAAAAGCCAGAAGTTTTACTGAGTAAATGGCAAAGCAAGATTTATAGTTTGAGTAATATTTCTGTAAATGATAATTATGTAAAAACATGAATAATTATAATTAAAATAAATGTCTTTAATATATTATAAGTTAATTTATTTTTGTTATGATACTAATTTTATAAAAACAGACGGCAATACTTAATCAATTATAGTATAATTATGCAAATGTGATAAAGAATCTTTTTAAATCCTTTTTCCTATAATTATAGTAAATGAGTTTTTTATTAATTGTTGTCATCAAAAATATATTTGTAATGTAATGACATTGATTTTCAAACTTTTTAATTTAATACAGTGAATGTTATTCTGATTTGTAAAATTTCTCAAACAGATTAATATTTTTTAGATGCAAAATGGCTTTCAAGAGATACGACAGTTTGAATTATGCGATTTAGATATACCTTCGAAGCTAAAGGTATTAAATATCATACGATTATAATTACACAAGTAAATGAATATAAATGACTTGGTAGTAAACAGTAACTTTGCCTTTTAGCTATTGAATTTCATGAAAAGATTTGGGAAAGTCTCCTTGAGCCTGTCAGTAGGAGGATTCTTTTACATCAATAAGAGAATACCTCTAAAGGTATTTTTACTTGACTTATTTTTACATAACATTTATTATACTTTATGAATATAAGGGTCATAAGAAGTTCTATTAATTATGATTATCGAAGTAAATTAACTTTAATAATACTTTCGCTTATTTTCAGATGGTGAGCACTCTACAATCTGTGTTTTCCGGACTTTTAAAACTGAAAAAGGTGTCAGGTAACGAAAGGAGCTGTATTCGGATGTTAATCGAAAACGTGACTGATTTAAAATAAGATAGCAAACTCATAATTGTTCAAATTAAAATTTTTCTAATTATCAACGAATTGAATTAGTATAATCTTACCATTTGCATTTGTTTAATATATAAAACTACTCTCTAAATAAGGTCTTAACGTAACTTTTTGTCGTTACGTAACTTTTATCAAGTACAGTATTTAATTAGTTGATAGGCTGTTAATTTTATTTAAATGTTCTACTGACCTAAGTAATTAAGTAATTACCCTCTCGATGTTCGAATTTTTGTTCAGAAATTTTTAATTAATCATAAAAAATAGTTAAAACTGAAAAAGAACGAAAGAAATGCGTTAATTTTGAAGAGAAAGCTTCAAAGTTTATTTTCCATTGTCTCGACTTTCCGCGAAGTCTGATACTAATGAGTAATTGTGTTTACAGATGGATGACCTTGAGAACAGCTGATATCGTCTTTCGCAGAACATTCTCATAAAATTTACAGGAGGAGAAGGGTATAAAATAGGGTGAATACTAGCTGGCGATATATTTTTAAATATGTTTAAAAAATTACGTTTTTTATTGCGTTTTCCGACCTCCCGACTTAATTAAACGTATATATATATATATATCAATATATACATAAATGGACGTGTGTGTCCCTATATTTCACTTTTCCGCAAACACTACACATCGCACGTGAATGGTGTTTGTATGTGGTAGTAGCCCCAAGTCTCCATTCGTGCACTATATGGGTTGCGTCTCGATAGCTATAAGGGTGCGGGAGATATGGGGCTGAAATTAGTTGAAAGTGGTTTTCTGTTTCGAATGTTATGTTCGAATTTGTTCGAATTTAACTCGAACATAAAATTCGAATATTAGTTCGATTATAGAACGATTGTAAACGTTCCAGAAACGTTGAAAATAGTTCGTTTGACTGGACGTGAACAGGAAACGTTCAGAAATAGAATCGGGACCAGGTCTCTAATTAGTCTGGAAACGGGGGACCTAATTCTTGCATTCTGTGAAAACGGGTAAGATTGGTATAATGTAATTGTCTTAATCTTCACTATCGTTACTTTTTGCCCACAAATAAAAACCCAGCGAAGCAGGTCCTTGCAACTAGTATATAATAAAATCTATTAATTAAAAAAATTTAAAAAAACTATTGGAGGTTGTTTTAGACATCAGAAACTAGCTTTAAATAACTTTACGGAAGTAAAATCCGTGCACTAGAACTTTAGAACGATGAATTACATTTGATAAAAAATCCCATAAAAAAACAATTAAGCGTTAATCGTGCGTCATTAAAGGTAGATTAAAATCGTGATAAAATGTTTTTGCGTGGGAAAAATTTTTGAAAAAAATTTGGAGACTTTAAAAACATCCAAAAATCAAAAAAAAAAAAAAAATTCGAACGGACCAAAAGACCGTTTGTTATGTAACGCTATGTAATTTGCCCGATCTGACATTTACAATAATAATTAAATACAAGTAATAACATTTAGCATTTCTCAGCGATAGATATTTCATAAAAAATCAGTTTCATTAAGTGTTTAAAAAAAGTAAGTTTTATTTTAATAATTGGTTTGACATTTATGGCATTTAAAACTTAGATTATTTTGTGAAAAATAGAAAAATTCCTTATTGGAAATATTGCAGCACATTATTTAGAATAGACAACAATCTTCCTATTTATATTATATAAATTTTACACGAATAAATGCACTACATGTTTTGATTTATATACTAATTTTCACTCCAGATTTTCTCCATGATATGTGATGTAATAAATATATGAATTTCTGTTTAGCAATGTATTTTTTCAGAATACTATTAAGTACTTATTTGAATGGTGGCAATTTGTCATTAGCCCATTTTGTCTCTGCTTTTTCCTTTATATGTGTGACACAAGTAGATTTGTTATATGAAAATATGTTGAATAAAATTTTCAATGGTTTGAACTTATAATTACTCGTTAAATGTGCTGTGTGTGTGTGTGTGTGTGTGTGTGTGTGTGTTATGGCATATTTTAGCCAAAGAAATAAATTGTTTTTACGACTTAACTATTATTTTTTAAACTTATTACACCTCTCTCTGATCTATATTTTAGTAGCGAAGAGTATAAAATTACATGTAAATAATTATGAATTTTATTTGCTTAGCTGAACAATAAAAAGTTAGAGTAAATTAGCTACATACGGTGGAATCATTTCTCTTACCAACTGTATTCTTAACCGTGTCAAATGCATACGTAAGACATTATAATAATACCAAGATAAGTATAGGTTTATATCTAAAACCTGTAAAGTTTACGTTAGTGTAATAACCATCAGTTATGAAGTATAATGTTTTATAAAATAATTTTTCTTATTAAGTAGTTACAATATAACAAACTGAAAGTATTTTCTTAGTTAGAAATTAAAAAAGAGAACTACTTAATTTTACATATTTATCATTAGATACTAAAAGCATGTTTAAGAACTACATACATAAATATATAAACTGTATTTGTAATTTCGGCAAAAAATATTAAAATTAGTACTTCAGTGTGTAAATTTTCTTTTCTCGTCTCCATACACATGGTCCTTCGCGAAAATTGTTTCAATTTTGTCATATCTCGACGCTTCTGCTTCTGGCGTTGCCAGATGTTTTTCTCTTATTCCATAAGTTCTTAGCGCCATATAAGGAAATTTATAAAGATCTTTTAACTAGAAGCAAGCAATCTAAAATTACATACACTTTTTGCAAAAGGTAAAGCATGAATCTGAAAATAATGCAGAAAAATGCTCAGAGGATAACGATAACTTGCCAAAAATAAAACGCTCTCGGTTAATTAGTGCTTTTAGTGATGACAAAAAAACATTGTTTATATTAATATGTATCACTTAAGAAAATTTTAATAAAGATATTTAACTTAATTATGAAAATATAGTAGCATGTTTTTTAATTTTTTGGAACCTAACCCTCCTTTTCGTACTAGTTCTTTGATTCGCATAACACGGATTCGCATAACACGGCAATTTTTTGGAACGTAACTACCGTGTTATACGGGGGTTACCTGTATTTAACTTGAGACCCCATAATGACATGTAACCTAATGTTTCTACCGTTATCGATACTACAGAAATTGCAACAATAATTGGCACTGATAAATTCTGTACGCATACTAGAAAAATTGCTGTTATTATTATAGCAGTAATCCAAAACAATTGTGAATCATTTTTCCAATGATGATACCTTGTTCAATTAGACAGGGCACAACACAATGCACTACTATGGAAATTTCGTATTTCTAAGTAATTTTAAATAAATCTCTTAATGTATTTATTTTTGAGTATGAAGAAGAAAACTTTTTCCATAATAAAATATCTCTGTTAAGATGTTCAGTTACTGTTAAAGACGACGTCATTAGATAGTGACTGGGCAGTTCTGATGTCAAAGAAAACCTTATGAAGGCCATTGATAAAATCTTGTTTGTTTGACATATTGTATCCTTGTAATGAAAATTTTACTATGGGACTTTTCTGAAATTCTTTATAGAATTTATCCAAGATATAATTAATTCTTTGTTAGTACTATTTGGATGTTTCTGGAATTTTTTTAACAGAATTTCTATCAATTTTTGTACTTTTATATCTGCGTAATCAAGGTTTCATTAATAATTATGTTAAAAGAGAAAGGCCAATGCATAAGTTAAGGTAAACGCACTGGTAGTGGACACTTTAAGGAAAATTTTTCGACTTTTTTGAAACTGGACCCCTATTTGAAAGCCTTATGGCTTAAAAGTTATATTGTCTGTTAGACAAAATCTTTCTTCACTCACTGTAAGGATTTTAATTATGTCAGTCTTGTCGAATACATTTTAATTTAATTTATTTTGTAAGGTTGAAAATGTTTCAGTAGTAGACATTGAAAAAATTGAGATATTTAGTAATGGACAGGCATTTGCACCAGTAGTGGACAAGGAATATAGAAATGATTATATTCAAGATGAAATCGTTTTTATTTTTCACAACTTGCAGAATTTGACAGTCTTTACTATAAAGAACAAGAACACTGTGTTAATTATAATGACAACTCATAATTTAATTAAATTAATTAAAATATCAAATTGTACAAATGTAAATTACATGTGTATAGTTTGTAATGTTTATATGAAAATTGAACTAATAAGTATTATGAAACATAAATATAAAACATTACAAAGTTAGTATAAGAAACTTTCTTATTTTGTTATTGTTACATTATTCTTAACGAATACAAATGTTGAAATAAATGAGATCAGTTTTAACATACTGGAATGGATTATTGTTACACTCAATATTAAACACTTAAAAATAATAGTATAAAACTGGGTTCTAAGTTACATTTAGGAGAACTCAAATATTAACGTCAGCATAGTTTAAGGAAATATTGTTGCATTGTTAATTTGTGTTGAACTACTTATCTATGTCAATGCCTTTCGAGAATTGACAGTGACTCTCTCTTCCAAAAATTAGAGGCTTAGGAAGCCTCAAGTCAATTTGAGAAATATTTATCGTTTGTACATCTTTTTCATTTTTAGCAAATACGCTTTTCATCCTATTTATGGAATTAAACACAATCACTTCTGCGATATTATCACTGATTAAACTGGTAATTTTGCACACACATTTGTACTTTCTTTTCTTACTAGACAAGGTGGCAACTACAAAATCATTCTCATGCAGGATTGATTCCCTTTCCTTTTCAATGGTATTCCGACTGTGTCTTTCGGACATATCCTTCCTCCGAGTCCAATTTAAAGTCCCTTCAATACTTTCTCCCCTTTCTTCTGTATCTTTCGATTCCTTAATTGCTGAACTTGGTCCAATAGTTTCGTTTGAAGGGGGTTCAATATTTTCCTGAAACTGCATAATGTCGTCTTCTTCTTCTTCATCTTCCATAGTGTCTTCTACATCTAACGTAACATCGTTTGTACTACCACCATCCGAGGGAATCCAAGAACCTTCATCTTCTGATGATGTCTCTTCCTTTCTCATTTTCTTCTTTCGTTGCTTTGTAGTCTTCATTTTCATTTTCATAGCTTTCTCTTCAGCTTTCCTTTTATTCTCAGCAGTCTGTTCTTCTTTCTTTCTCTGTCTTGCCAAAGCTCTCTCCCTTTTCAGTTCTAGTTCCACTATTTTCTTCTTTTCGTTATTTTCATAATATTCCTGCCAAGCTTTTGACGTAACTACAGAAGGTATGATTTCCATTTTCTTCCTTTTGTTAGTGATTTCCCTGGGTTCTGGCCAGAGAAGTGACCTTTTGAAAGGACTAGGTACTGTTTCAGAGATCTGACTGTTATTGCGGCTATTGTGTGTACTTGTGGCAACAATGTTGTTGCCAGTGTTTGAAGTACTAGGTCTTTCATTTTGATAGTGGTAGTCATTATGAATATCATGATATATCATGATATAGCTATAAGGATTGTTATTCTTTCGTTTAACAAGGCCTGAAATTTCACACGTGCAGTCTACATTGTTTACAAACTGGTTGTCCTTGAGAACAGCTGGAGTCCGCTTTCCCGGGTAGTTCTCATATGCTTCAGGGGAATATTGGTATAAACTCTAAAGCAAGAGGGGAGCTAACTTACCGCATCTGTTCAAATATAACACAATATTGTCGATTTTAATGCTATTAAATTATAAGGGAACCGAAAAAAGGTATGGGGAAAAAAATCTATTGAACAGAAAACCAAAAAAAAACCTGCTGATTTCATAAAAAACATCCAATAGCGTTTTAAAAAATTTTACCAAAGTCAAATCGGTCAAATAGAAGTTTAGAACTATTTAATTAATTTGATTAAAAAACTCCCATAAAAAACAATAGCGCGATTAATTACCTAATTAATAAATCGTCATAAAATATTTTCGCGGCAAAAATAATTCATGAAATTTGCACAGATAATAGATAACGACGTATATATGCTGATCCATACATTTTCGAAAAAGTTATAAATCAACGCTTTTTTTAATGGACTCTTAAAGTCCATGCCCGAGTTAACCACATGTTTTGTCCACTATTGAAACACCTCATTTCAATAAACGGACATTCACGGTTTAATAGTGAACACCCCCTGTCCATGACTAGACAGAGTAAACAAAAAATGCTTGAATCAATACTGTATGTTACTTAACATTAGGTGATTTAATTTTTGACTTGATACTGATTAAAAGTGAAAAGTTCATTTTCACTAGTTGTGGCCACCTCTTGTCCACTACTAAAAATATACCATATTTTTGTTTCATTAGTGGACATCTCATTCAATTGACTTGGAAAATAAAAATACTATCAGGGAGGTCTTAAAACATACCAATGAAGCTCATATTAATAGTATATCACCAAAAAACTTCCGTGAAACTAACTGTTAATACAGCAAGCGTGATTTCATTACCTAGACCTTAAGGAAACAGACAGCAGACTCACTTGTCTTCTTATATCAGCAGGAATGCCATCACTAATGAGCGCGGGAAAACATCCCATGATGCACTAGAAAAGGATCAGTGCGAGTTACCACCACTAGAGGGTTCTGTCTACTGAATGATTTGTATGTTTGAACAGTGAAGCCATCAACAACCTTATTACTCATATTTGAAGTTCAAAGTGTCCACTACTAACACAGTGTCCACTACCGGTGCGTTTACCTTAAATATAAACGCTTCAATAAAAAAATTTTGTTCGACATTTTCACGATAAAATAGCTCTGTAAATGCATAAAAATGCAAAAATTGTTTTCTTGGCTTGCCTACTATTTTCAAATGAAATTAGCGTGTGGAATAAGAAGGGCTTTGACAATTTAGCTGGCAAAAGACACGAAAAATCGTCGATTCTTTCGTATTTGAAGCAATTTGGAAATCGAAGCGGAATAGAATTTAACATTAGTAAATAATATAAAATAAATATTAAAAATTATAACGAGATAGTTACTGTTAATAGATATATCTAAATAAATAGATGTTATGTTTTTATCAAAGCGAGAAATAGCATTTAGTGGGCATATGGAATATATTGGATCTAATAACACAGGTAATTATATTGAACTTGTTTATTTATTAAGTACGTCAGATAAATAATCTATTAAAAATACATTTAAAGAAAGTATTAATTGATTGTCCCTGGAAGTCGGCTTCTTATAGAAACACAGCTTTCTATCATCGAATGTCACGGCACGCCACTGCAATTTAGCAATTAAAAAAATCCCCAAGCATATTTATTTTTCTTACAAAATGTTACATTTACAGAGTTATAGCTCTACATACTGTAGAAAAATCTAGATATACAGTTTTGTATATCGTAATAATATTAGTTGTCTCCACAGAGCTCTATAAAGTAAAGAAAAATCTATAAATTTAAAAACTATAAACATAAATTTAAATTTCTCAAAAAATAAACAAAATTGCAACAGTCGCTACTTTTGGCTGATTTGTCTGCCGTCTCCGCTATCTCACTACGTCCCTCTAACAGTCGCCACGGTTGGGAACACTAGTGAGCAGACATCAAGGATCTAAATAAGGCAAAATGTAATCGCCAATAAAAAGGCGGAAAAATTTAAAATTTAAAATTATAATTTCTTGTGAACAGCAGTTTGGGCCATCCTTCCATGTGGGCCCTGTGCGGATGCACGTGTTGCACCTGCCTAGTTACGGCTCTGTTATAAGATACTAATTATATAATCCGTTATTATAGTTTTAGTATGATTAATTAACATAATTCTCTAATCTTTACTATTCTGGGCTCGGACCAACAACAGTTTTATTTTTCATACGTCGAAAAAATTTAAAACCCAAAATTAAAATAAAGTGTAACACAATCTGACTTGTTTATTAAACAAAAATGTTTTTCCCGTAAGAAATAGCCATTCATATTATATTACAATGTTAATAAAACTGCAATGCAGAATAACAATAAACAAACAATACTTGTTTATAACTCATAATGTGGTTTTCGATAGTCCTACACATCGTGTAAAATATTTGAAAGTAGAGTATGCAAAGGAAATTAATTTTATAATGAAATCGTGCAGAAAAATACTATAACTACTTATCGTAAATTTGACAATAATATTGTCATCACTTGTATGTTTATTTACGTAAAAAATGTGAATAAAATTCAACTATAGTCCTTCAAATGAGAGGAGTTTGTGAGAATCTGTTGACAGCTCTTATGAATATTTGATACATTCTTCAACTTTAATAATCCCGAAAACACAGAATGTAAAGTTGTGGCCATCTAGAAAAGAAATAAATAAAAATTGTTTTAAAAATCCTTTTATGAATACATTGCAGAGCGTTCTAGAATTACGCGACATTTGTAATCTGTGTCACGAGTATTTTGAATCTAAACGAAAACATCTGAAATGTAAAAACTTGCGCCTAGTAAAACCTTTACAAGAATAAGTAAAAATGAACTTGGCGTCCCGAAACTAAATGTAGAAAAGAATAATACAAATAAAAATCTTGTGGGTAACGCTTCCAAACGCCAAGCTTATCTTTACCAAAAAATAATACTGAGGGAAAAATTTGACGGTCGTCTGAATTGTCATAAATTTTTACTTGGCGCAATTTTTTACATCGCAGATGTTTTTGTTTAGAGTGTAAGAACAAAAACCGACGGAAATAATAAATTCCTCTATACTAATAAATAGCCTTAATGCACAACTTTTAACATCAAACAAAGAATATCAAAAATATTTTCACGAAAAAAATTCAATTTTAAAAACAAGATTTTATTCTTTTCTGTTTTTCAAAGTAGTAAAATACTCTTGAAACACCAGAATACTAATTTAAGGAGATGCAAACAAAGTTTAACACAGGCAACATGTAATAAAACTAAATATTACCGTAAGAGACGAAAGAACAAAACGTTCGTGTACTTTGGCTATAGTTCAACAGTTGTATTTAGAAAAATACAAAAATAAATCTCGCCGTATAATGCAAATGTTAATCAATTTATGAAATATGTCGACTTCCCATGTGACACATGAGTGATATTAAAGTCCTATATTGAGAAAATAGTTTAAAAAGCGAGCTATTTTTCACTGTGTTCATTGAAAAAAACTTTTAAGGGGTCGCAAGAACATCATGTCGTGTGTAGCTGTTACAAACAAAGCGGAATACCTGCTATTTACGTTTTATTCAATCAAAAATATTTTGGAAAAACTATACTGATTTCTCCAACGCATTACTTGACAATTTCGTATTACAACACTCGTAATTTCAAATTAATCTGATATTGATTCTTATATAATTTTAAAAGAGTTGTGTTAATGATACTACCTTGAAGGAAATTATTTTATCGACGTAGAATAAACCTCCAATCGACAGACTTAAAGAGACTTTTCCAAATCTTTTCATAAAGTCCAATATCTAAGAGACATTTAAATTTAATATTTATACAAAAATACATTCAAAATGACGCCATACCTTAATCTTCGTTTGCGGTTCCAGATCGCAAATTACAAATTGACGAATGTCTTGAAATCCATTTTGCATCTGAAAAATTAAAATTATATCAATAAATAGAATTAAACAACTAATAATTACAATGAAAAAGTACCGTAAAAGCGATGCAGCATAGCAAACAGCCACATATAATGCAGATGAACGAAAACAACATCATTATCACAAACACCCAAAATTTCAAAAAGTCATGCATGTCAACATATAAATATGCGTAAAACGAAAAGCTTGTTGCCCAAATTATACCGAAATAAATAATTACGACAACTAATTTGAATTTTGTGTTCAGCTGATTTATAAAAATCCACAATTCTTGATGATGGATCATCAAATTTTTTAATTTTGATTTCAAATTTTTGTCGCTTTTTATAATGGACAGCTCGCGATAAAGTTCTTCATACTCTTTATGAGGGATAAGAACCATTAAAGCACTTAAAAGTACAGTCGACCCCCCTATAAGATAGAGATACGTTCCATTCTCTAGGAATCCGCTTTCTTACGAATCCTTCCAATCACAACCCGACACGTGTCAAGTTTACGGACTACGGCTGTTTGAAAGATTTTCTTCCATAAAATTAACGATTCTAGACTAATCCGACTCAACATTTCCAAAATACGTATATATTTTTTGGGAATAATCCGTATAAACTACGCTATAAACAAAAAATTGTAGGATTACTTACCGAGTGTCACCATTCGACATTGCCATTGCTCAACATTGTTTTCGTCGCCGAACAGCTCAGCAAAGAGCGGCCGATTTCTAACAACTTATTTTTCTGTGAAAACTTCGTAGAACTTCGGAGACATCATTAATATAAATAATTTTAATCGCCGTTGAATAAGAAATGTTTCTTTCACAAGAAATGTATAAAATTACAGTACTGTATTAGACTTACGGTACCTAATTTACATACTGACAGACGATAGTTAGCGTAAAAATCTCCGTAGCGTGGCGCCACGCTAGACGGCGAAAATTATATATTTAATTATAACAAAGTTACAATAATTAATATATAATTATATGTACAGTACCTAATTTATATATAATTTATATAATACTGTCCAGACGATAGAAATCTCTCCGTAGCGTGGCGCTACGGACGGCGGGAAAGTAGTTCGGCTTCCCGATGACGTTTGAGGTGTTTATAGGGAACTTTTACAATTTTTTACGGATACCGGTAGCAATTTTTTCGTAGTTTTATAGGAATCGTAACTATAGGGACCGTAATTATAGGGGGGTCGACTGTAGACTATGTGCTACTCCTCCTATAGTTATACTTGTTCCAAGTCCAATCTCAACAGTACAAATCAGAGCTTCAAATCGAAATTGTTGTTTGTTTAGTAGAGCTGGATAATTAACTGTCAGGTTGAAAATTTGAAAAACAATTGTTAATATTGTGGCAATAAAGGAAACAAAAAGGGAGACGTTTCTTATTAGATTATTATTATCGAGAACCATTTTTTCATAGAAGTATCTGTTTCTTAGTCTCGTGATCAGATTGATTTTGTTGCGGCTTATAAAAGTCAGACCAATTGAATAAGTCACGAATATAATAAAAAATGCAATTTTTATTAATTTAGCATCACTTTTAAATACTTCATACCATCCAAGACACAATGCGCATTCTCCTAAACCAGGTAACGATTGCCATAAGAAAAGAGCAGTAAACTGCCATAACAGAAACTGAACACATTGAAGGTAGATTCTTTTTACATTTTGAATTTTTAAACTATATATTCGTTGTGTACACGAACAACTTTCGCATACTTCGACACCATAAATAAGGGCTGTTGTCCTGCAGGGTCTCAAGAAACAAGTCATGCAAATTTCTTCCATATTTGAATGCATTTAGCTATAGTCGTTTGAAGTTTAAAACTTAATATTATAGGAAATTTATTGAAAATTGCTGTTATATAAAGACCCTGGTTTCAAAAATTAATTCAAAAATTTCTGCCAATAAAATTAAACGCAAATTAATTTTTATCGGGTCTTATTTGATAAGGTTCTTGGTTTATGTGAACGAATTCCTATCTAATGGATTTACATCAAAAATTAAAATGCCTTTACTTGTTTACCAAATCAAAGACTTTATTCTAATTAATAAAAGTCGTTAATGAATTTAGAAATTAATACGCAATCGATCGGGATATGAAGTAAATTAGTACGCTTTTAATATATTTAATAATGAAGGTATTGGTTGTAGTTCTGAACAAACTAAAAACAGCACAGCAGTTGTTATGTCATAAAGATGTACAAAAATTACAGAAAATTTATGAACCTATTTTGTATTTTATAAATTTACTGTTTATAGTCAAACGATATAAGAAAAAGTTTCATATAATTTTTTACTCAGAACTGTACTCCGCTCTATTTATATGGATTCCATTGCGTTAAACAACCTTTCATTAAAAATCTTTTTTGAAGGTGCAATTATTAATTAAAAGACAATTAAAAGACAATTATCAATATTAGCCATTTTTGAAAATAATACGATCAATTATTAATTGTGACGTTGTCAGAATGCCGCGCTGCAATTTTTAATCACATCTTTAATTTATTTAATTTAAAATAAATGCTTTCTATCTCAAATTAGTAGTGGCTTCCCCTGTACATCATACGTATCCTCATAGAAATACAGTCGTGCCGGTTATGTATCCAACTCCTGTCAGAGGAAGTTGAATTGGCATTTGGTTATCACCGGAAATAATGTAATTTCCGGTGATAACCAAAAGTTCGTATATAGTTAATGTGGGCATCCTACTCTTAAGCTTTCCATATCGTTCATATATATAACTCCGGTTTCGAGATTAAGGAAGGACAGATAGCAGACAGCCGACATTGGGAATTTATAGGTTTATATATTTTTCAATTTGCAGCATAATAAATACTTTCCAATATCCGAGAGGATAAAACCACCGAACACTGGTAGTTGATCGTGGGTTCTCGTGTGGCAAACAGACTGGCCACGTGACGTTTTCTAGGTTTTCTTAGCGTTAGTAATTAAATTGGGACCAGCTTTACATAAAAGTCATTTCTAGATGCATTGTTCTTGACATATCGCTCACATGTCGCGTTGCGGTAACCAAATAAACCAAACTATCAATAATTCTAATAGTTTTTCTAGAAGGCGTTAACCCCTTCTGCAACACTCCCGTTTTTCTTATCGAACCAGCGATATGGTGGCATTTAAATAGAAAAATTATGTAATACAATGTTACCGGCAATCACAAAATATGATTTAATTGGTTTTCCAGGGTGCCGAGTGTAAATATTTCGTTCGTTTATCGCGATGTTTGATTTGTTAGCAGATTATCGTATGATATGATACCGCTAACATTAAAAAATGCTGTCTACCTCACTAGTGAAATTGTGCCATTTTGTACCATTCGAGTATACAATAAACATGACAATAGTAGGCTGAAATAACCAAACTCTTTATATGATTTTCGTTTTAATGTTTTTTTATATTATATTAAGTGATTTATGTTGTATAACACCAAAGATTATCTTACGTAATAACCTAATAATTTTATTATTTGTTCTTACTTTTTGCCAGGGAAAGGCCGAGCTTACCTGCTAATATTATGATAAATTTGAATAATATTTAACAGTTTTGACACAAATGAGATAGGCTTGTGTAGATCAGTGTTGTCCAACTTTAATTGTTTACTGGTCGAAAAAAAATAAAAATACACTGTGGACCTCATACATTTATTTACAACAAAACATATACAATTATACAGTATTTTGTATGCATTTTATTGTGGAACTTGAATTTCAATTTCTTTACTTAATTTTTTAATATCAACAGATATTTGTGATGTTGTACAACATAATTGTTTTCTAATTTTTTACTGGTCAATCTATTATGACTTTTACATTTAACAATCTTTAATTTTGAGATAAAAGGTTCACAAAGCTATGTGATCTCCATTGCAGCAGTAATGCTCATCACAAGTTTTTTCATGTTACGGAATTTATTATTACAGACGTATTTTGTATAGAATTCAACTTTGTCATTGGACTCAAACATATATATCGGACCCCCTATAACACGGGTCATATAGTTCGGATTCCTATATGACGGAGAAAAAATTGCGACAGTATTCGTACAAAAAACTCGTATAATTCGGTAAAACGTCATCGCCGACTCGCGTCGCGACAGGATTGGTCGAATCTAGACCAATAGCGGATATTGTACAAACCATTGAGTTTAAACAAGCACCGGTCCTAATAAAAACCATTTATTATTTAACGTCCATAAAAATTATATTTACATTAATGATGTCTCCAAAGTTCAGCAAATTCCAAAGTTCGCAAAGTTCCAAAGTTCGCAAAAAGAAAAAAAAGATTTTATCAGGAAGCACGCGAGCGCCATTCGATGACAAGCTCCACGACGAAAACAAGCTTAAACAATGGCGTCGTCAAACCGTGCACACTCGTTAAGTAATCCTACAATTTTTTGTTTATAGCCTAGTTTATATGTATTATTCCCAATAAATTATACGTATTTTGGAAATATTGAGTCTAATTAGTCTAGATTAATTTTATGGAAGAAAACCTTTCAAACAGCCGTAGTCCGTACATTGCATACGTGCCGGGCTGTGATTGGCTCATGTATTTAAGGACTCTTAGAACATCAATTTCATAAAGAACGGAACGTCTCTACCGTGTTATGGGGGTCGACAGTATTTCAATTTAGAAGATGACAGGAGATCTATTAAATCTATCAGCAAATTTGTTGGAGCTTGTTCCACAAGAACGTCAAATGGAAATAAGAAAATATTAAATATATTCTCATAAATTTTTAAATATGAAAATCTCTCTTGAAATTATTTTAGTAAATTAGTAATTTCATTTGCATATCTGGAAAAATGTTATTTGTCACTATTGAATTTATGTAATTTTGGAATATGAATTGTAGTTTTGATTTTAACTGACTGTCATAAAGTATTTGAGTATTGCTATGAAAGCTTCTATGTTTTGATAACAGTCTGTGATTAATTTGTTTTCATTTTGAAGCTTATTAACTTCGTTCAATTTCATTGCGATATTTGTAAGAAAACGTAAATCCAAAAGCCACTGTTTATCACATAATTCAGAAACATTCTGATTATTTCCATTCATACATTTCAAGCTTTGTTAAAAAATATTTAATAACTGTTTTAATTTCTGAGTACACGTGATAAGGTGTTATACATGATATTAATGTATTTAACTATACATGTGATATTTCTTTGTAATAAAAATCTGTACAAAGTAATTACTTTGGACTGTTTTGAAAATGGCCGCACTAAAACATTGAGTGGGCCCTGACAGGTACAGATCTTTTCATATATCTTCACAAATTTTAATAGCTGTGATGAGATTCACAGTGTCTATAAAGTTTTGATGCATTCGTCAACTTCAACAACTTAAAAGCACAGAATGTGAAGTCGTAACCATCTAAAAATGAAAAGAAACTTTTTTTTTTTTTATTTATATACAGTATTGCCGCGAGTTTTCAAATTACGGAACTGTTGTGTTTAATGTTACGGGTACTTCGTTATTTACGTAATTCGAACAATATTTTGTCATTTCAACTAATGACAAATATAATTAATTTTGTTTTACCCAAGCGACTTTTGAATCTCATTAATACAGAGAAAGTATAAAGGATGAATCTCTCTATACTAATAAATAGCTTCAAAATACACATTTAATGTGGTTAAAATAACCAGAAGTTTATTGCGTAAAGAGCACAGTACGAACATTTTTTCAAAAGAAATTAAATTCAGTATGCTTTTGAAATTTATGAGGGAATAACTAAAAAATAATAATAATAACAAAATTAAGAAGTAATGAGAAGCGAACGGATGATTCGATCATTCGAAAATCCATAACATTTAAAATTAATTTAACATTTCTTCAATAATTGTATGTTTTAAACTGTTAGCATATAACAAGAAATATGGCTCTATATTTCATGTAAAGATTGGTTTAATACTAAAAATGTCCACAACTGTAAATACAGGATGTCCCACTTTACAACTGCCTCGCCCATTGGAAACGACACTAATAAATTTATGCTGAGGACATTCGTTTGGAATTATATAACGTAAAAAAATTGCAAATGTAAAAAGTGGAGCCGTTGTGGTAGGATCACATTTTTATTCAGACTGTTCACCCGTTTCATACTGAACTTATAGAAAATGGTTATGCCACGACAGCTTCAACTCTTCGTAAATGTTGTTTTCAATTTGCATATGGTCTTCACATTTGTTCCATACTCTTTTCTTTTTATAAGTAAAGAGTAAGAGACATCCTATAAGATTTTTATTACTAAAGCTTCATCGTCTAAGTGGAACCAATTTTTAAGTAGGACATTTTGTATATGGCAGGAAGAGTTAAAATGTTAATTATTATCAAAAGTGTTAATTGAAAGAAATTTTCTTAACGTTAGTATCGCCTGAACAATGTTTAGTATGTAAGCGTTACAATTCAGAGCTTAATAACTAGCGTAGTTTACACGTTACAATATACGTAATTTTGTCTTATTTTAAAAATTTTGTATTACAACACGTGTAATTTGATAACTACTTAAATATTGGTTCCAACATAATTTTGGAAGAGTTACTCGGTGATATTATGTTGAGACAGGTGACATGGAAGAAACCTTTAATTCACAGACACAATGAGAGTTTTCTGAATCATTTCATGAAGTTTTATATGTAACAAACAATTACTATTTAATATTAAATTAAATTAAATATAATTTACAGTATAATAAAAATATAGTGAAAATTAATTTGTTCTTTAACTCTTTGAAGTATTTTTAACTCCCAAGTTTCAAATTGGTGGCTTTCAAATCTATTTTTATATGAAAATTAAAATTGTAGTAATAAATCGAACCAAAAATTTAAAAAATTAACATAAAATGCACAAATACCTTAAAAGTTCTGCAGCATAGCGAACAGCAATAGATAATGCAGATATATGAAAAAACATTCAACGTAAAGATCCAATTTCTAAAATATTCATGCAATTCAAGATACAAATATGCATAATAGGGCTTCAAATTAAAGCTGTTGTTTATTTATTGAAATTGGATAATAAACAGCCAGACGAAAATTTGAAAAAATTATTCTTAATATTATTTGAATAACATCGGAATACCCGATATACTATAAAGCTAGACTCTAACCAATATTGGGCTAGATACGGCTAATTACTAAATAAATTATGCAACCAATTTAGTACTAGAGGTAGGCGTTAGGCGCCATCTCTTTATAACTTTAATAATTATAATTTTAAATTAATTTACATAATTTAGAACTATTAGAAGAAAAAATGGGCCCGTTTGTAATAATAAACCAGTCATAGCTTATTTAGCATTTTTGATGTCATCGTTGTCAACCCTTCAACCCTGTTATACTTTGGCCTCTTTGTGCTCTCTGAGAGGTAAGGGGCCTAAAACCACAAAAAAATCCCTGTTATACTTGGTTGAATTTCTTGTTTGAAGTGATGAGGATGCTCAATCCCTTTTCTTCTTTTACGTTCACTTTCTTTATCGTCCAAATTGCTTTCTTGATTTCATGTGAATTTCACTTTTGTTATTCGAATTAATGTTGTTAGATTTTCTGCTTCTTTAAAGCTAAAGACAAAAGAAAATTGGCTAAACATTATTTGATTTTTAACCTGCAATATCGACATAATATATTACTGTGAAATTCAAGATGGTCAAATTAATACCAGTTGTGAGTAGCAAGAGGAAGTGAAATGATTAAGATTTTCTGACAGTACAGAGGTAACCTCTGTACTAATCGCCTACGAATTGAAGTTTCGATGATTTGTCACGTATGAGTGACTTAGATTAAGAGAGGAGGAAGTTGTCCAAATCCAGTTGGAAGACAGTTACTTAATCGGTTTAACCATAAGATTATTTGCTTATTAATATACGAAATCAGTATATTGATGTACATTAATATTAATTCCACATATTATGGGTAGGAATAAAAACACACACTTCCGCCCTGTGTGCACTCCTTAGTGCACACAGGGAGGAAGGTATAACATTCAGAATAATGCAAGATAAATCAATGACAGTAACTGTTGGTATATCATCGATAATTGCGAGAAACCATGGATTGTTATGGAGATATCGCAGAAAACCACAGCTCACACGCATTACAGACAGTAGGAATGTTTCATTTAATAAGCGAATGGTGTAGAGAACAGCGTCGACGAATCGCACTATAGCAGAGTAGGTGTGTTTATGACGTAAGCAAGTCAATTGGAGTGTACAACGCTCTGGTTACCAGATGTTAACAGATTGAGATGACGAAAACGATAAGTAACTGCTGAATTAATATTTTCTGCTAGCTAATTGAAAATAAAATCACACTTTAGATTTTAATATTCAAGATTGTTTTTATATCATAACATCAACATATAAACTATCGATTTTTCAAAACTTTAAGATAACTATTATATAATTGTGATATTTCGCTATATTCAATATGGAAGACAAATGCCTCTATTGTCTTCTTAATCCTACATTTTCGTTATCTATACCTTTCGGAGATATCCTTGTCGAACGATGTATCTGTCATCAGCTGACTCCAACGCAATCTAAATTCGTATCAATTCATGCAAACTTCGTGCAATTGATGATAATAAGCCACTCTTTGATGCTTTTGTCTCACCACTTTGCAACAGAAGACAACATTATCGCTTGTAGCCCAGTTGTTAGAGATGAAAAAGTCAATTCTCATTTCGTGACAGGAATATTTCTTTGTATTTCATGGAGTTCCGTTCTCGTAATTGAAAATGGCAGAAAACAGAAGTTGCGCTTTAACATGAAGATACCCGAATACGAAGGGGAAATGGAAAAAGTACGATATTACCAACGTATTGCAAATTATACTATCGGAATTGCTTACGCTTTTTCGATGATTTTGCTCACATCTGTCAATTTGATCGTATTCAAAGAAGTTAAGATGAAAGCGAGTTATACGAGGGCCATCGTCTGCTCTGTATTTTTCCAAATTGCCTCCATTTATGAGTGTACTTTATGGATGTGGTACGCTCCTGTAGTCCTATTAATTGGCCTAATCATAACCGACAGATTCAAGGCTTTATCAATGCAGTTACAACAGGCGAAAACGCAATGGCCAAAGAAGAATATCGACCGTTTGATATCGAAACACGTCGATCTATGCGATGTAATCGAAGATATTAATGAAAAATGGAATAAATATGTATTCGTTTTATATGGGCTTATCCTGTCTCTTGTATCCTTTATGATGTACACATCAATATTTGGAACGGATGTTCTCCATATTCGTGTTATGACGTGCATTCTTACGATTAATCTAACCATGATAATATTTGTCGGGGTGTTCTCAATTTCACGCTGCGTCTCTTCGGTAATTACACGCAACAACAAACATTTTCATGAAATTTCTTTATTGTAATTTCTCGAA
Source organism: Centruroides sculpturatus (assembly GCF_000671375.1). Lineage (NCBI taxonomy): Eukaryota > Metazoa > Arthropoda > Arachnida > Scorpiones > Buthidae > Centruroides > Centruroides sculpturatus. Next base: position 73,795 of record NW_019385279.1, read on the forward strand.
ATCTATTTTCAGATTTATGATTCTTTTCAAGAAATCAGAAGAGTTACTAGTGATTATCTCTCATTGCAAGACAAGCTAAAGGTATAACTATATAGATTGCATTAATACTAAGTAAATGATAAAAATTTTATTATATCGACTTTTTGTTGTACAGATTTTGAACTTCATGAAGAAATTTCAAGAAAATCAACTCGGATTCAGCTGTGGAGAATGCTTTGTAATGTCTAAAGACATACCAGTTAAGGTAAGAAAATTCTGAAAACTTATTTTTCTCATTTAATGAAGGGAACCAAATTATTAAAAAAAAAGAAAAATAGAAAATTGGTTAAAATATTAAAAATTGTGTTCATTAAGAATTTTTGAATTTTACTTCTCTTCTCAGATGTATGAAAATTGGAATACAATATTCAACATGCTGTTGCAGATACGGGATGTGTTTTTAGGAACGACAAAGTCATCTTGTGCATCAACACCTGTTTCCAAACCATCACTCAATTTCACCAATAGTATTTCATAGAAGTAAATATTTGATGTACTGAGAAAATGAAATGAATTCAAATGAAAAAAATATCTTTAGAAAAAAATTCATAAATTAATTTCGTATAATGTAATTTAAAATTTAGTTTAGAAAAATTTAGTACTTCACATGCAATATTTTAATAATAGAATAATTCTAGTGACTTCATTACTGAATCCTTCGTATATTTTTTATTTCCTTATTTTCAGATATTGTTATCTGAAAATAAGGAAATTTTCAAGTGAATTTTCGTGAAATTAAAAGTAAAGCGAAATTATAACTACAATTGTCTGTAATATAAATAGAATTACGATTGTACGTCTAAATTTAATATATGTTATTTAACATTTCTGTTAAAAACTATTTATTTTCAGATTGTTTTCGAAACGGTTGTGACATAACAATGTCTGTTACCTGTTTCAATGTATATAATTCATATATTTCGTGCGTTTTAAAGTAGTAAATAAACAATTGAACACAATTAGTCCTGCATTCACAGCTGATAAACGTACTGGAGGCATTTAATTTTTCAAGTATACTTCACGTGTTCACACTTATATTGTTTCTGTTTTATAAACATGTATCAACTTTAGAAATTACAGACGAATGTAATGCCACAAAATTTTGTGTAGTGGTTATAGTTATATATATATCTAGCGCTTATGAATCTATTTTATATACGTAAACATCACAATTATAATTTCAGTTAACATTCTTTAAAAATTAAAATAGATGTAATGTATATATTATTTTTTTTATAATTTATATCTGCATGAAATAAAAAAGTACTTGAATGTTTAACTATTGAGGATTATTCATATATAGTAAAATTTAAAAAACAAGCAAACAACGGATATTTAAATAAAAATAAAAACTTTAGAAATGTAATATTTGAAATATTTATATTTATATTCAATCTAGAATATTTGTATTTATGAAATGCAAAGTGTATTTGGTAACGGACATGTCAATTTTATCAATTTATTTATGTAATTGCAGCTGCATCAAGATGTGCTTGTAATAAATTAATTGTAGTAGTATTTAACAAAAGTCTATTTGAAATATTTGTGTCTGTATTCAATCTAGGATATTGGCACTTATGGAAAGTAAAGTGTATTTGGTAACAGACATGTCAATTTTATCAATTTATTTATGTAATTGCAGCTGCATCAAGATGTGCTTGTAATAAACAAATTGTAGTAGTATTTAACAAAAGTCTATTTGAAATATTTGTGTCTGTATTCAATCTAGGATATTGGCACTTATGGAAAGTAAAGTGTATTTGGTAACGGACATGTCAATTTTATCAATTTATTTATGTAATTGCAGCTGCATCAAGATGTGCTTGTAATAAACAAATTGTAGTAGTATTTAACAAAAGTCTATTTGAAATATTCGTGTCTGTATTCAATATAGGATATTGGCACTTCTAGTAAATTAATAGCAGTAACTTTAACAAGACTTAAACAAACAATTACATACAAATTGAGTTTTTACTATTTTATAATAGTTAAAAATGTATAAAATTTTTATCACAAGATCTTATGATGACGCAACATAGAATTTGAGGTATTTATTTTAAAAATAACATAAGCATTATTTTAATTAAAATAAATAACTCAATTTGTATGTTGCGCCATCTGTTATGAAATCTTATTATAAAAAAAATTATATATAATTTTAATTATTATAAATTAGTAAGTACTCAATTTTGAGGGTATAGTTTAGTTTTATAAGACAATATAAATTTTAACAATGAGTAAAATTTTTATTAAGTGTGTCCCCTCGCCAGATATGACTATTTGACTACTCTCTATCTACCCAACTTTTGACTTTTGACAATGAAAATTTAATAGCATGAATAGTCTCTATATAGTAACTATTATACCCAATGTAGTTGTTATCCTGTCCTGTGATATTAAGCCAAATAAATGCCAAACACAATCTTGAATAAATATCATTCCTGGAGAACGGTTGTGTTGATCAGGAGGTCACTTATTTGAAGGTTATTTTATATGCAAAAAATGTCCCTGTATTTAGTGAATAGCTGATGGATAAGCGGCCATCTTCATACTACGCCAAATTATAATAAGAGAAGTTATTGTAAATTACAAGTGAAAACCATTAAGAAAACTTTGTGTGAACTAGTCAGTTTTTATGTAATACCACTTTACAACAAATGATTAAAATAATTGTTGAATTATGTTACGCCTGTTCAATGTGTTAACTGAAACAAATTTTCAATAGAACAGTATCTACGAACAAAGCATATGTTAACGTTACTTTTAATAAGCGAAGATCTTGAAGCTGATTATCAACGTTAGGGATTTTACAGCTCGATTTGAAGGATTGTACTATTGCGAATGCGAAACTTATTAAAGTGGACATTAAATCGCCTGAGCTAGAAATAGAAAATGAGGTAAACGGTAAACACCTGCCAGATCGCTACTCTTTATTATTGATAGAAATAACACTGCAAATGGAAAAACTGAGTAATTATTAGAAGTTTCAAACTTTCCTGAATGTTTTGATTAAACGAAAGTAGAATATAATTCGAAAAAATTATAAACATAATAATAAATCTATGGTCTTTTTTTGCCACAAAAAATGGCATATGGCTACGATAATCGCGTTTTCATCATCTACATGTAATAGAAACTAATTTCCACAAGTTTTAATAAAAATGAAACGTACTGAATTTCAACATAGAGAATTTCGCGTAAATTATATAATTACTAGCAAGTGGGCCCGCGTTGCTCGGGCAAAAGTAACGATAACTAAGATAAAGATTATTACGTTATAGTCAGCCTTACCCGTTTTCACAGAATGCAAGAATTGGGTCCCCTTGTTTCCAGACTAATTAGAGAATTTTTAGATGGGTCTAAAAATATGTTCGATTTCCCGCAAAAACGAAAAAAACTGCATCTGCGTATCGCACGTCGCTTTCTCTTAACAATTTCATTGTTACGTAACAATTCCATTGTTGACACTTCCATTGTTACTTAAAACTTTTATTGTTACTTAGCACTTCCATTGTTACTTAACACTTCCATTGTTACTTAGCACTTCCATTGTTACTTAGCACTTCCATTGTTACTTAACACTTCCATTGTTGATGGAAGTGTTAAGCCTTAATCCTGTCCCTCTCCCCCGTGGGGAGGAATTTCGAAAAATCCCTTCTTAGTGTGCGTTCTCCTAACGTACCCTAACTGTGTACCAAATTTCAACTTTCAACTCCTAACCGTTTGGGCTCGTATCCATAATGTATATAGAAGTTTTAATCCTGTCTCTCTCCCCCCGGGGGAATTTCGAAAAATCCCTTCTTAGTGTGCGTTCTCGTGACGTACCCTATCTGTGTACCAAATTTCAACTTTCAACTCCTAACCGTTTGGGCTCTGCCCTGATTATTATTATTATTATGTTTGGGTTAGGTAATACTCGGTTTAAACCGGTGGCTGTGTACTATGCCGGACCATAGTCAAGGCATAGCAACCAAAACAAAACTAAAATTATTATTATTATTGTTGTGTTTAGTGGGTTATACTCAGTACACACCGGTGGCTGTGTACTATGCCGGACCAGAGTCAAGGCATAGCAACCAAAACAAAACTAAAATTAAATAAGTGTGTCAGTGTCTGTATTCAGGAATTTCCTAACAATGTGGCATGTATTCAATATAGTGGCCTTCTGTAGTGTGATGTATGTATTTCTACTCAATTGTAATGTTCCCAGGCTTTTGTGTAGCGTGTGTGGTATCACACCTGTACAGGAGAGAACAACAGGTACAATAAGCACCCTATCCATCCTCCACAGATGCCTTATTTCCTGGGCGAGTTCTGTGTACTTGCTAATTTTTTCAGTGCATGTGTTTTGTACATTGTGAGTGTTTGGAATGGCTATGTCTATAATGTATGTGATTTTATTGTGTTTGTCAATGAGTGTGATGTCTGGTCTGTTGTGGTAAATTGTTTTATCTGTGATTATGGCTCTGTCGTAGTACATTTTGTGCGTGTTGTTTTCCAATACTGTCTGTGGAATATACTTGTAGTATGGTTCGTGGATGTCTGCCAATTTGTGTTTCTTTGCAAGCTCTTGGTGTATTATATTTGCTACTTGATTGTGTCTATGTAAGTAATCTGTCTGTGCCAAGAGCTTGCAACCAGAAGTGATGTGTTGTATAGTTTCTGGCATGATGTGACATTTTCTGCATGTGTCATTTGTGAGTGTTGTATCTTTGAGTATGTGTTTTCTGTAGTTTTTAGTATTTATGACCTGATCCTGTATGGCAATCATGAATCCTTCCGTCTCCCCAAAGAGGCATCCCCGATCTAACCAGCTGTTTGACGCAGTTTTGTCAACAAAATCCTGGGCCAGGTCATAAGGATGCCTGCCATGGAGTGCCTTTCAAGCCCACGATTGCTTGATGGTTTCTATGCTTTTTATGTGTTGTGTCATGTCTGTGTGATGTGAGTGTAAGTTTAATGGTGTGCTATTTGAGTCTGCTAGAGTTACTGCTTTATGTAATTGTGATGCTTCTTGTTTCCTGTAGAAAAACTCTCGCAGTGACTGTAGTTGTTTGTAGTGAAGGTTAACTATGTCAATCAGGCCACGTCCGCCTTCTTTACGTGGAAGGGTTAATCTTTCTGTAGCGGATTTAGGATGATGTTGTTTATGCTTAGTAAGTGTTGTTCTTGTTTTCCTTTGGAGTTGCTCAAGATCTGTGTGAGTCCAATGTATAACTCTTATTATTATTATTATTATTATTATTATTATTATTATTATCAACCCGTCTCGATTATATATTAGATGTGTTGTTTCATTGCGGTTAATTTACTCATACGAATACTTATAAAACTATGCAACTGCATATGTATTTTGAACTATGTATACCGAATAGAAGTGTTTAAAAATTTCTTATTTCAGGACCATACAAACTTTAATTCTTATGTAATATTCAGAGTTTATTAAGTAAATTTCCCTTGAGAGAGATATTCTTATAAATATAAAGACTGAAGAATCTTCCAATGGAGAGACAGGGTAACTTTTCTAAATGTCTGCGTGAAATTCAATATCTAACAAAAATTTATTATTCAAAATTAAATTTATTAAAATAAATTCAAAATTATGATAACAATAGAATCATAAGAATTTCGCACCTTTAGTTTTTACTGAATTTCTAAAACGCAAATAGCATATTCACGAAAATCTGAAAATCTATTTTTCATCTAAGAAATAAAAATTATATTAATAAATAAAATAAAAAATTGTTAACTGTAACTAAACAGTGTATCGAATGCGATGCAGCATGGTGAAAGCTAGATGTAATCAGATAAATAAATAAAAAATTGATTATTAAACTGATAATGCAAATTCTTACATACTTTTGAATATCAACGCACAACAATAAGAAATATAAATAACTCGTTATCCAATTAATCCAAAATAAACGATCAAAAATGCTAATTCGGGGTTTTTATTCAGCTGATTTAAAAAATGTCAAAATTCTGGATTAAAATGATGAAACTTAATTTGTCAAATATTTGTCTCTTTTTATCAAAGAGAGTTTGCAACAAAGTTCATCAAAATCTTGTTTAAACTCATGCCAAATTGCTCCTTCTTTGTGTCTCATTCCAAATTGCTTAGTAATTGTTTGGACTTAATAGCAGGATAAAAAAATCTACCTTTTCGTTTGATATCTATTGGTTTAAACATTAACAATTTAACATTAATTTTTTATTTAATAAAAATTTATCTCTTTTCTTCGTGAAATTGAAGTGCAATAAAAAACATCTGATATTTGAAAGCAAAGAAACAACTAAACGAATTCAATTCTTTGAAATTATAATTTTATACTCTTAAATTTAAAATCCAACAATGAGTTGCTTAACTTCTCCCGTTACATTTTGTAACGCCATCTGTTATAATATTTTATTTAAATCTTTTCAAATTTTTAATTATTATAAAATAATAATAAACTTAATTTTGAATGTAGGGATGAATTTTATAAACAACTGTAGATGCAAATTACAATTTTTATAATTGTAATTAATATACTGACCTTGACACACGACGTCCTTCATCTCTCTACCTCGTCGACATTTACCATCAAAATTTATTTACATAAATCTCTCTAATATAAAAACCTCCCTGCAAAAATTCAGAAATTTTTCGAGTAAAAGCAAGAGAGTTACTAAACTTCGAAGATAGTGAACTAAAAAAAACATAACACCTAACATTCATACATACAGAAAACCCCAAATTTCTGTGCATTTCTGGACGTTTCAAGATGCTTTGAGTAAAAAAATGTAAAAATCTTGGGGTCACGGTTTTATCGTTTGTCATATTGTTTTTTTTAAATATAACAGAGGCAAGAAAGTTAAAATCTTTACTTTGAAACATAAAGTATTAATTATTGGTTGAAAGAAAATAGAGTGTAATGTATATATCAATGAAATCTATTTCGAAGAACAAGGTTGAATCTGGAAAAAATGCTTTGTACTAGTCTTCTGTTAATCGGCCGTGTATTAATAGTAAGATTCAAATTCAATAATTCGAAACTTGTAAAAACCTGTTTTCGTTGAACAGATTTTCATCAACGATTTCAGCGAATAGGCAAAATAATTTAATAAATGATAAGAGAAACATTTGTCGAGTTTTTACTTTTTCATCATTCGGCCATATTTACTGACTGTGTTACTGTTTAAATTCGATGTAACAGACATTACTGAAACTATGGGTGTATCTTATAACGTGGATGTATGACGTGGATGTATAACGTGGATGTACTTTATTATAAAACAACTATCATAAAGGAGAAGTATTTTATTTTAAACAATTATACAGTTATAAATTTATGAAAATATATTATTCGGGCCTAATACATATAAAATACTTATTATAAGTTTTCATTAATGCTTTTTAGTAATATCGTTTAGAATATGATGTTCGTTATTGCTAGTAGTAAAATGTTTTGTGCGACGTTTGTAGTATTGATTAATTTATGAACCAAGTGCTTAGTTAACCAATTTTTGAAATTTAAATTTAAAGTAGACCATTTTCATTTATAACATTGTGGAATTTATAAAGCTGATGTGTTTAGGTAACCATAATTTCTAATCACTGCTTCATTTCGCTTTGTGAAAGAAAACATAGAAGAAACATGGACTCGAATTTAGAAAAAATGTATTTAAGCTCCTTTATAAGCCCTTGTTGGACAACTGCTCTCATATATCAGTTAGATCCATTTGAAGCTTGTGATTCTAAATACAAGAAAAGAGTACAGTAATTCAAAATGCCAAATTATATAATGTATCGATTAATTCGATTAATCAAACTACCTTTATGGCAATATACAATTCTTCTCTAAATGCAAGTAATACCAGAATTGAATGAATATTCAAGTTGCATCGAATGGTACGATGTGTACAAAACCGATTTAACATTGTTAAAAGTCGGGATTTCTGAATATTTCTTATATATTGTATTGCTATCAAATTCATAAAAATTAACAAATTCAATTTGAAAAGGTCATTAAAAATGAATATTTCCGCATGCAGATGATTTAAAAAAGTAACATTTAATCAGAAACGTCACTATTCATGTCTCTACATTTATAACAGTAGCTATTATTTTGTCAGATTGCCATTATCTCATTAGCTTATCCTTACATACAGAGTAAACAGAAATTTTTTGAAGAAGGTTTCTTCTATAGTATTTTGACTTGTTTAAATGCAAGTTTATTCGTTGGAGTAATAGATAATAGCCTTTTTATAGCGGCTTTATTAATGCTCATTGCTGATAAAGAATTTTAGCAAATATCTCAGAAACTGTTTTTAATAAAAAGAAATGAATCAGATTGGTTAAGAAGCTAAACGACTTTATGTTACATCATGAAGATGTTTGGATTTTCATGCATCAGTTTAATACCAAGTACAATTTACTATTTGGAACGATTTATTTTACTATCCTATGGTTTACATGTTTTTCTCATACACATTTTTGTTTTTAAAACGTCATTACTTTATAAAATATATAATATTTCTACGTATTATAACATTCACATTTATTTGCATATGTGGACGTGTGTTCTGCTCACTAGCATTTAAGGTATTTACAATTTATGTACACGAAAGAGGTACTATTTTTTCGCCATGTCTAGGATATTCTTTTTATCTTTTCATATGGAGAATATTTTTCAAGATATAAGACAATTTGCAGAATGCTATATTAAACTGGAAATCAAGTTGAAAGTATGAAGTTTTCATGATAATTTAAGAAAAATTCATTCAACATTACTATTATTTCTTTCAGAATATAAATTGTATGAAAAGATTTGGCAAAGTCTCTTTATGTCTATCAATAGGCGAAGTTTTGCTCGTAGATAAGAGAATTCCTTTTAATGTTTTATTACTTTTAATTGTGCAGCTACATTTCGTAAAAAATGTTATTGAAAATAATAGTATAATTAAAGAACTTTAATTTTCAGATAACAAGTACACTACATTCCATTTTTGCTGGTTTATTAAAACTAAAATCCGTTTCAAACAAAGAGAAAAACTGTCCTAAAATTTGTGCAATAAATTATACGAAGATAATTTAAATTTTTGAAAATACATTTGCTACACAAATGTAAGTTATAATGATTGACAAAAACAATTATATTTCGAGGCTTGCCTTTATGGAATAGTAAAACTTGTGTGAACTATAATTATTTGAAGCGGAATATTTTCCATTTTTTCATAATTTTAGCTTTTTATTGTTTTATAGATGAACTATACTAGATAAATGTCAGAATGCCATGTTCATTTATATACTAATTACCACGAATATTCGGCTACTATTCGGTATTCGGCCTATTCGGCTACTTTTTTTAATATTCGGTATTCGGCCGAATAGTATGCAACATTCGGCCGAATACCGAATACCAAATCATGAAAAAAAAAACCGCAGACATTACTCAAAAACGTATTTATTTTAATCATAAATTATTACATTTAATACTTAAAATCTATCAGTGGTAAGTTGTAATGAATGAAAACAATTTTTTCAGCATTTGTTGATAGCAAACGATTGCGCTTTTCCTCATAAACTATACCTGCTTCTGAAAATAGCCTCTCACTATATACACTACTGCCGAGAGACAATAGATAAATCTTAGCGAATTCTGTCAGGCTTGGATACTGTTTTGCGTTTGCTGACCACCACTTGTAAAGGTCTGCCGTCCGATCTAGGCGAACAGTTTTCATATAAAGTGATACAGTGATATTTTTTAGTAATAATTAGTAACGAAATTTGATGTAACAATGAACAAATAATGCATGTTGTGACATGATCTACTCGCAAATAAAACAAATGTGCCCGCAGTGTCGCTACCGCACCCACCGCTATGTATCAGGTCGTAACATATCACTCGCAAAATGTACACATATTTTGCCGAACATTCGGCCGCCGAATATTCGGCGCTTCGGCCAATAGCGTAGCCGAATGTTCGGTATTCGGTATTCGGCAAAATCACTATTCGTGGCATCACTACTAATTACATTTTTATCAGGGCTCACCAGTGGCCAAGCGGACTTTGGTCACCGAACACTAGGCGATCGGCCGTGGGTTCTCGCCTCGCTCGAATCGGCTGGACAGGTGGAGTTTTCTGGGTTCTCGTAAAATGTTTGTTTGTGGCGACGCAACACTTTGGCGATCTGCCTAGGTGGTCTAGTTTTAGGCGTCATAGACATAGAAAAACTAGACCACCTAGGCAGATCGCCAAAGTGCGATCTGCCTAGGTCATAGACCTAGGCGTCGCCACAAACAAACATTTTAAATAAATACATAAGAAAAGTCATGATCTAGAACGAAGTTTAAACAAAAAGCCAACAGGAGAAACGATAATAATTAAAGCAGATATGAACGGGTTCTTTGATTTAAGAAATGGTGGATAGGAAGTCTAACAGTCTTTCATACAGTCTAACATTCGTAAATACAGAAAAAAACCCTGAATCTTTTGCATATCTCTACATTTCGAGGTGTCCTGAGTCCAAAAATGCAAAAATTTAGGGTGGGATCATTTTTTGACCAATTGCTACACTTTTCGTCTGTTATATATAACAACCGGAAAAGTAAAAATTATCGAATACATATTTATGTATACTGTAGACTATGTCATTACTTTGAGGACAGTATCGTGTAAAAATCTACCGACTCCACATATGGCATATGTGGAGTCGGTAGATTTTTACTATATTATATTATTATACATAATATAATATAGTATGGCATATATTATATTTGCCATACTATATATGAAAAAAATGTATATTTAGATTTTCAAAATAAAGCAAATAAACGGTGAATTGCAATAAAATTCAAATGCATGTATCAATAATTATTATCATCGTTATCTATTTTATCAATTCATAAGTCTTAAAGATTGCAGTTAGAATAATTAACTATAACTATTACTATTTTAAAGTAATTTCTGATTATTAACAAGGAAATTTACAATTGAGAATAATTTTTTATTATTAAAATTATCCTATTATTATTTTTGCTTACTTTTCCGTTAATGATTACTGAAAGTATATGTATAATTGTAATATATCAGTAATTCTGTAGAAAAAACTCTCAGTTACTATTGGCACAAACCGTTCCACGTGACTAATTATTGAGATGTATTTATCAGAAAATTAATCTTATTGATCTTTTAAGAGTATAAGGAGTAAATAATTTATAATACTTTTGCGTGTAAAATAATAATTCGGCTAACATCTGATTATTATTTCACTAATTATTAGTTTTTATATAAATATTTATTTAGAACCGAAATTTTCATAAAAATTACATGTCGTGTCTGACTTTATTATGTCATTTCTTCACAATAACATTGTACAATTTTTAGTAACATTCCTATTTTTACATATGTTTTTTTATTTTTATATTAAAATTCGTAAATTAATTAGTATTTATTATTGAAGCGAAGCGAGCCTGCTAAGTTGGCAGCGACTCAAATTGACAAATGGCTGAAACACGTTTTAGAAAAATTACTGCGATTCGTTTCCAATCACACATTTTCCTTTATTCTTGTGTCATTTAATTTACGTGTTTGGGGTTAAAAAAATAAGTATGAGTGTTTCCTCAGAAAATAGTGTACTGTACTCTACTTGTATGTATTGTTTACTTGAGCATACAACAGAGAATAAACTGCCCAAATACCCTTAAACAAAGGAAAAGTACGTCCTCTATGAAGGCATAGAGCCTTTACTACATGAAAATGAAAATGAATGAATACACTGTGTACAGTAATTTACCTGATAGGACAGACCTCAGAAAAATACTTTATGAGGCATAAAGCTGTCTATAATGAAAATTAATTAACTAAGAATTTTTTTTGTCCTGCCAGGGTGTGGCCGAGTTATCCGGACTGCCAGGTTATCGAGTGCCGAGTTTTCGAGACTCTACTGTAATAGTATAGACTAATAAACCTGGATTAAATTATCATATTTGTGAAAAGTTTTTATTACGCTCATTGCATTGAAGTACATAATTATTAATATTGATTTGTTCAAAAATAATTAATAATTATTTATTTCGAAATGTAGTTAGGATGATGACAATGATTTGTTATTAATTACTGAGAAAAAAAAAAGTTGTATGTATACTGTAACAAGCTCAGAATTTAAATGTAAAATTAATATTAATTAATTAAACTAATAATAAGTTAAAGCAATAAAAATTGTATTTGTTCAGTAAAATGTAAATAATATATGATATTAAAAACTTTGCACTTTTGCTACACTGAAAGCTGTAGTTGTTTTGCAGTGATTTATAAGGAGGATTAATGTTATTAAATTTTGGATGGTAAATGTTTCTTTTTCAAAAATTAACGTTTTTTCTATTTTATAATAATTCAAAGAAGTAAAGCAACTCTTTAACGGATTTTGACACTACAGCTGTAGAATAGGAATTCTATGTATCGTTGAAAAATGTAATCCGATGTGAAATATAAATAAAATGAAAAGAGGCATTTAATTATTATAATAAGAAACAACTCTCTTTATGTATTTTGTTTTAGTAAAATTCATCACAGGGCGTAATATCAAACAAGCATGATACTAGTTTTTTTTTTTTAATTTTCCAGTTTTCTGGACTTAGGCCAAATACATCCATAACATTTAAAATAATTACAATAAAATGAAAAGAGGCATTTAATTATTATAATAAGAAACAACTCTCTTTATGTATTTTGTTTTAGTAAAATTCATCACAGGGCGTAATATCAAACAAGCATGATACTAGTTTTTTTTTTTTAATTTTCCAGTTTTCTGGACTTAGGCCAAATACATCCATAACATTTAAAATAATTACAATAAATGACTTTTAGCATGCCATCATATTTATAACAGAAACCAAATAAATGTCATCGTAGACCAACGTCATATAAACGAAATCAAAAACGCAGAAAACTTTAGCTGTATTAAAGCCAAATTCAAAGCTAAGCACTTTGTTCGGTTCCGTTTTCTGGTAATTCAGCATGCATAAAAGCCGGATAATTTGTCTATGTATTTACTACTATATCTATACTGACATACAATATAATATTTTTTGCTATGATAATTTCGTATAATTTAAAATTTTTGATATGAGAGCAAGTTCGATTCTTCCTGTTTAAAAAGTATTATTTTCAAATTCGTATCACATTGCGAAAACGAATACTCACGATATTAATTTGTATGTGTAACGAATTTTCTATATAATATTTGTGAAATTTTTCATGTTATAACGAAAAGAAAATCTGTCAATAGAATTTATTATTTTCTACAATTATTGTCGTATATCTTGTGTTATAATGTCAGGTGTTTTCCTTGATTAAATCCAAATTATTTTTCATGCCACTCTATGCAAAACCAGTTTTCGATTTTTTTTAGCGAACTTCAGTGGAACGAGTTGCATTTCCTAAATTGTAGTTTATTATTGCATAAAATAATAAACTACAATTTAAGAATCATCGACTCATTTAAGAAAATATTTTTAGCACTGTCCCCTGTGAATTATTATTTAAAACTTTTTGACAAAAAATTTAAATAATAATTATGAATCTATAACGCCATGTTAAAATAATCACGTGAAGTGAAAAATTAATAGATTATTTACTTAATTTTTATTCTTTATTTTAATTATATAATATAATATATCATTTGGAAAATTGCGATTTATTTGTAGTGTAGGTAAAGTAATCTGAAAACTGGTTTGGAATGGCATGAAAGAATTTCTAGGAAATTAAATACGAATTAAGCTGTAACAGGGAAATTGTGAGAAAATAATAGAAAAAGCATCATTGAAAAGACATTTAATTAATAAAATTAAATTGCAGTTCTGAGCATAGAATTTTCGATTAATTTCCTTTTCAAGATTTTCTGTGTTTAAATATAGACAAAATGAAAAAAAAATTGAAAATGTAATAGTAATTTATGATCAGATGACTCAGTTCGACTATTATACCAAAATACTGTGTAGTCTGCGAAATTCCATGCAAGCAGACACGTTTTTTTCACAGAATGCATTCAAAGAAGGATTTGAAGAGTAAAAAAAAAAGTGAAGTTAAAAAGTAAATTTTGTCCATTAATGTGTTAATAAACATTAATAGTAATGGTAACAATCAAAATGATCTTAGTAAAATGAATGATTTAGACTTGCCGCGAATGTCGCGAAAGAAAACACCTGACTGGAGCAAACGATTCGAACGAAGCAAAGCTTATTCACACTGCAAGCGATGCGAAGCGATTTACTTTTCGTTCGAAACGAAGTCCAAAAACTGACCGTTCATAATACAAAGGTGTTAACCTTCTCTTTAATCTGGGCTCTGAAAGATTAACGGATTGAAAAATCATGTAAAGGTTACGTTAAAGCATTTATTTATATAGAGCTCGTTAAAGAAAATAATATTAAATTTATTCTGAACTTCTAGCAGCAACATATGAATGCACGTCATATTATATTCAACATCGTCTTTGATTAAAAACATTTTCTGAATAATGGTAGATATTAAGCCAAATATTTTGTCAAAAAAACATATATATATATATATATCTATATATATGTTTTTTTTGACAAAATATCGATCTTAAAGCAACTATTCGCAGCTACTATTGGCAGGAAATCTGAAATCCGGGCAATAATATTTTTTACTGATGTTTACAGAAAAATTATTTTTTTCATTTACGGGTGTTACATGATTTATTACAGTTTTATGAATGGAATAATAATGACGGTTTTTTCTTACTATTTTCTGTAATTACTCAATATTGGTCAGATAAATACTTTTTCCAAAGAAAACAATATATATTTNTTTGCAAGATTCGGTTTCACCACCATTGACACGATAAAATTCAGTGAAAACGCTCATTCGAAGCAAATATACATATATATAAATATATATTGTTTTCTTTGGAAAAAGTATTTATCTGACCAATATTGAGTAATTACAGAAAATAGTAAGAAAAAACCGTCATTATTATTCCATTCATAAAACTGTAATAAATCATGTAACACCCGTAAATGAAAAAAATAATTTTTCTGTAAACATCAGTAAAAAATATTATTGGCCGGATTTCATATTTCCTTCCAATAGTAGCTGCGAATAGTTGCTTTAAGATCGTCATACATTATCTTTATATACGCATTTTTAAAACGATAACCAGAAAGGTAAGTCAAAATAATAATAGAATATTTTTAATTCTTTAGTTTTTTATACACTACGATATTGTTGATAAAAGAGTTGTTCTGAGTTTCCACTTATTTTGGTAAAGATCAGTACAAAATGTAAATTTTCCGTTAGCAAATCATACAATGCAGTATATTCTCTGAGTTATCAGTCTTCAATATTTAGATAATTTTCAAAGTCTGAAGAAGTCTATTCAAAATGACATTACAGATTTTGCAAATAAAAAGATGATAATTATATAAAAACTCTTTAAGTAACAAAGGATTTACGCTAATGTCTGTTTGTTATAAATTACAATTAAATGCTAAGAATAAATATTTCATGCAATAATTTTTAATTGGAATCTTTCTAATCTTAATTAATATTAAACGTGAAGAAAACAAAATCTATTTTGTATTATTTTGTGTAATTACTGCCGTTTTGTATTTAATAATGTGAATATTTTTACTTTATGCAATCTTAATTATCATATATTTATAAAATATTAAGTTAATATTATCATTAATATACTTTTAATTTTAACAAATATAATAAGTAGTAATAATAAATGATTTTTACATAAATGAACGTAATTTTTTATAAGTATCAATAGTAATTGAAGTTTCTATACAATATAAAAGTTAAAACAAGCGTTTTAATACGCCAAAAATTAAATTTTTACATTCTCGGCTTTTATATACTATTGTCTACGTAATTTGTATTGTCTACGAAAACAAAACTGAGCTCCGCGGTATAACTATGATACGGCATATGCTGAAAACATAAATGTATGTGATCCATTTTTAAGGTTTTGTCTAAAGCAGTTTAAATTTTGTAGGTTTTAAGGACTTGAATTTCTGTTCCTCCCAACTCCAACGTCATAACCGACAAAAATTTTAAAAATATGAGTGAATTTTTCAACTCGGNGAAAACAAAATTTATTTTGAATTATTTTGTGTAATTATTGCCGTTTTGTATTTAATAATGTGAATATTTTTACTTTATGCAATCTTAATTATCATATATTTATAAAATATTAAGTTAATATTATCATTAATATACTTTTAATTTTAACAAATATAATAAGTAGTAATAATAAATGATTTTTACATAAATGAACGTAATTTTTTATAAGTATCAATAGTAATTGAAGTTTCTATACAATATAAAAGTTAAAACAAGCGTTTTAATACGCCAAAAATTAAATTTTTACATTCTCGGCTTTTATATACTATTGTCTACGTAATTTGTATTGTCTACGAAAACAAAACTGAGCTCCGCGGTATAACTATGATACGGCATATGCTGAAAACATAAATGTATGTGATCCATTTTTAAGGTTTTGTCTAAAGCAGTTTAAATTTTGTAGGTTTTAAGGACTTGAATTTCTGTTCCTCCCAACTCCAACGTCATAACCGACAAAAATTTTAAAAATATGAGTGAATTTTTCAACTCGGTATTGTGATGATGTCGCATTAGATAATTCTTCGTTAACCTTAGTTTATTATAAGAATCATTTTCGTGTAACCTATACACGGAAATGATTTTTACTATAGACAGATGTTTTGCAGAATCGTGTGTAATACAGAACAACGTCATTTGTAATAATAGTTCATGCAAGAAAAAAAACGTATTGAATGATAATGTGAAAATCTTTAATTACAAACGTTATTTATATATTCATTATTATAATTTTCTTTCATTTAAAATGTCGAAATATCGAAATATAAATCATTCTTTTTAAAAAATGATTCTTATAATAATAAATACTTAGATAATGAATTAAGAATAATGAATAAAACCTTATAGAGATTATGTTGCCTACGTATCACACAATCACTATTTAATAATTATGAATATTTCCTGTATAACAATAAAAAACACAAAAATTCTAATCAGAATAGATTTGAAGGTCTTGGGAATCATTCCAAAACAACTTCAGGTTTTACTGCAGCAAAAATGTACAATTTTTAAAAGTATATATTATTTAGATTTTATTGAACAAATGCAATTATTATTACTTTAACCTATTATTAGTTTAATTAATGTTTATTTATTATATTTGTGTATTCTCTGCTTAATGGCGCATAGGTAATAAGTATATTTTTTCTCAGTAATTAATAAAAAATTATTTCCATCATATTAATTTCATTTAGAATTAAGAAATTATTTATTATCCTTAACAAATTAATCTTTAAAATTATGTACAGTACAGTACTTCGATAAAATATTTTTTACAAATCCAGGTTTATCAGTCAAAGCTTTTCCTCGGGAATTTCGTTGAAAATATGGCAATGCAATCTTATAGTTTAGACAATAAACTATGAAATTGCATTTTCATATTTATATCGAAAAATCCAAAACTTAATTATTTTTCATGAAAATTTATTTTTTTATTTGTTTAATTTAATCTTCTAAAGTGATAAATATAAAAGTGTTTATCATCTTTTTTAACATAATTTATTTATTTATAATAAAACTTTTTTAATAGATATAATTACTACTTATACAGTGTAGTTAAATCTAACCATTTTGAAATAAAATTTGAATTATTTTACTACCGTGTTTCCCCGAAAATACGACAGTGTCTTATGTTCATTTTTGCTCTGAAAGATGCGCTAGATCTCATTTTTTCTATGAAAAAGAATTTACATCTGTGTTAACCGAGGGGGCTGAAGCGGAGAGCTTCTCCCCACTTACCGGCTTGGCTGTCAGGAAATGGCTATAGGAGGGCAAAAGGAGTGGGCGGCGTAATGAAGTCGTGATGAGGTGTCGGTAGTACACAATAAGAGTCATTAAATTTAGGAACAACACATTTAATATAAACACAAGAATGTTACAAATACATTAGGGTACATCTTAAGTCTAAACAAAAGCGAAAATATAATAATATTAATTCCGCGTCGCGACAATATTGGACAACCGATGTCCGTCTATCCCGTAAGTGGGACCGCCGAAGGTCCTCGACCCAAATAATTCTAAGTCCTATCAAAAAGGTACAGAACAAATAATTTCTAAGTCCCGAGTAAGTCGGGAGAGAGAGGGAAGAAAAATTAATCTAAGTCTTTACCTCTTTAAGATCGGCGATCAGAAACCTTGAGGTCCTTCCAGAGTAGAGTAGACACTTGTAATCTTCTTCCCGATGATCGCCTCGAGATCTCGGATCATTCCCCTTTTATACTTTTTTAGCGTGGGAAATCTCGGGGACTCCGTTGACGCAATATCTCAGTTCTCCCGATTTATGACAGTCAACCCCGTCGTGGGTGACGACACTATAGACATCGCTTGACCAGTTAGTATTAAATGCGTCATCACCTGGGGAGATGACTGACCATTTTTGGTAATGTTTCTCACCGACGATTGACACTTGTAGGTGACCTCTTGTCCACCCTCAACACAGGAACACTTGTTTGTTTTCGATAATTGGTCATACCTCAGACACCTTGTAATAGAGTAGTCTCCTGGGGAGAGGGGAGTTCTTCCGTGTTCGCCTCGTCTGTCAAGAAGGTCATCCCTAGAAACTACACAGTTCATTGCCCGGGGTCTATTCCTCGGGTAACGGGGTGAGAACGGGAGAAATAACGGAACTAATGATGAAAGAAACACACAACTGTGTTCCTTAGTTAATAAAAATTCTCACAAGAGAGTCAGATTTTCACACATCTATTATTGAACAAAAAAATGCCCAAGTCGAACTTAGACGAAAGTGACGTATAACCGATCATGTCGAACTGAATTTAAATAAAACGTCGATAAAGTTTATTGAACGCCTCAACCGGTAAAACCGATCTGGCATCCGGTACGACTACTCCTATACAGCACCCCTAATGGATGGGAGACAAGTCCCTCAGCTAGGGAATTCGATCCCGGTCCTTATTTCTAATCCCGGGATTTCGGGATTATACTTAGTCAATCCCGGGATCCCGGGATTTTTTCGGTATTGAGGGTTAATAAAAACTAAGAAAATCTTACAGAAATCAACAAATCAAAATTTAGACAAAAATCAACATATTTTACAGTATACACCTAGCTAATTTAATCACTCTAACTAATCAGACTCAGAGTCAGACTAACCAGACTTAAAATCACTCAGTCTTCATGTTAAATTTATTCTTTTTTAAGCATCACTGAGATCTCTTTAAACTCACATAAATTGAAAAAACCTTTATGTAACAAACTATGCAAATAAACGTTGAAAATTAACAAAAATCTCTCTTAACATCGACTAAATAGACTACT